>NW_024881265.1:187500-370582 GCF_018691265.1 Tyto alba | reverse complement strand
TTGTAAGGGCAGCGTTCAGGGGGGCCGTGAGGCATGCTGGGAGTTAACCGCAGCTGCCGCAAGGCATGCTGGGGGTTGTAGTTCCCACTCCCAGCTGGGGGTGGGGGGGGGAGAGAGGGAAGGAATTCAGCTCTGCCCTGAGGCATGCTGGGAGTTAAGCTCAGCTGTGGGGTGGGCAGCAAAGCATGCTGGGAGCTGCCTGCTCCACCCCACAGCACCCAGCCTCTGCGGGGGGAGCTCTAGATGTGCTGCCCGTCCCAAATGTGTGGGGCACAGATCTCTTCCCCCCAAATCTACAGGACATAGAGCCCCCCCACCAAATTATGGGGCACAGATGTGACCCCCCCCAATTTACCCCCCCCCCCAATCTGTGGGGCTCAGAGCTGCCCCATAGCTGCCTCCCCTCCCCAAACCCCGGCCCCCGCCCTCTCCCCGCCGCCGTGGGGCAGCCGTGGGGTCGCCGAGGGGCTGGGGGGGGCGCCTGACGCGGCCTTTTCCCCATCCCCCTCCCCCCCCCCCCCCGCCCCCCTGCCCCCCGCCGCCCCCCCCCCCCGCCCCACACCCCCCCTTTTCTCTCACGCAGAGCTGCCGAGCCGCGCCGTCTGTCGCCACTTCATGCTGAAGGGCAGCTGCAGGTACGAGAACAACTGTGCCTTCTACCACCCCGGCGTCAACTGGCCGCCCCTGCCGTAGCGCCCGCCGCCGCCCTTCCTCCCCCCCACCCTCCTCCTCCTCCTCTTCCTCCTCTCCCCCCCCCCCCCCCCATCCTCCTCCTCCTCCTCTCAGACTCGCGCTGCAGCCACCACTTTTATGGCTTCTGTGAGGCCGCGGGGACGCCCCCGGCGCTGAATTCACAGCCCCCCCCCCCCCTCCACCCCCCCCACCCCAGGGCGCAAAGACACCCCCCCCCCCCGGGGTGGAAATAACCCCCAGGGGTGGAAGGAACCCCCAGGGGACAGACACCCCCCCCGCCCCCCCCCCTGCCCAGGGGTGGAAGGAACCTCCAGGGGACAATCACCCCCCCTTCCCCGGGGTGCAAATAACCCCCCCCCCAGGGTGCAAATACTGCCCCCCCCGCCCAGGGGTGTCAATATCCCACCCGTGGGTCAACCCCCCCCCCCCCCCCCCCACACACCTGGGCAGAAGGAGCCCCCTCCGCCACTTGTGGGGCAGAAAGAGGCACCTGGCGGGGGGGGTGGGGTAAATACTCCCCCTTGGGGTGTAAATACCCACGTGTGGGATGTAAATATCCACCCGTGGGGTGTAATTGCCCTCCCACCCCCCCCCCCCCCCAGCGGTGTAAATACCCTGCTGAAGGGTGTCACCACCCCTCTCTGGGGTGCAAATTCCTCCTGGGGGGGGGGGGGGGGGGGGGAGGCAAAACCACCCCCCCAGGGGGGGTAAATCCACCCCCCCAGGGCCCCAACTGCTCCTCCTTGGGGTAACTACCCCCCCATGGGCATTATCCCCCCCCTCGGAGGGGTAAATACCCCCTTGGGGGGGGTGTAACTATCCCCTCCCCCCCCCCCCCAAATTTACCCCCCCCAGGGTTCAAATGCTGCTGCCGGGTTATAAAACTACCCCCCCCCCCCAAAGGGTGTAAATACCTCCCGGGGGCCAAACCCACCCCAGGGGGGTGTTGATTCCCCTCCTCCCACCCCCCATTTGGGGCCACCCTCCAGTTTGGGGGGTGGCCCAAACCCCCCTCCCCCCCCCCCCCACCCTTGCGCCCGGGGCCGTTGCACCCCCACTCGCGCCATGCCGCCGCCCGGGGGTGTGGGGGGGCTTTTTTTTTTTTTTTTTTTTTTTTTTTTTTGGGGGGTGGGGTGGGTGGAGTTTGGGTGGAAGTGGGGGGGGGGGGAAACGGACGGGGGAGGGTGGAAGCAGGGGGAGGGGCTGCGCCGGACACTTGTTTTCTGTGAAAACTTGGCCGGGGGAGGGGCCCCGCGCCCGCCCCTCCCCCTTTTGTATATTTTGTACATTAATAATAAACTGGTGGAAAAAAAATCCTTTAAAAAAAGAAAAAAAAGTGTTCATGTCAGCACTGGGGGGTGGGGGGTTTGTTCACTCTGGAACCTACTGAGGGTGTTCACTCTGAAACTTAGTAAGTTCATTAACTGTGGAACATATTGAGAACGTTCACTCTGGAGCCTACTGACATTGTTAATCCTGGACTATACTAATTATGTTCATTCTGGAACCTACTGAGGGTGTTCACTCTGGAACCTACTGAGTGCGTTAACCCTGGAACCTACTGAGAATATTTTCACTCTGAATCCTACTGATAATGTTCACTCTGGAAACTAATAAGGGCATTAACCCTGGTACATATTGGGAACATTCGTTCTGGAACATACTGAGGGCGTTCACCCTAGAACATATTAATAATGTTCACCCTGAACCCTACTGAGGGCAGCCCCAAATCAAGGCGCTTTCCAGGCACGGGTGCACCATTCCTCTTTATTCCCAGGGGGTGGGGGGCACAGGGGGGACCCCCCCCGTGTCACTCGCGGGGCCGGTTGATGACGACCTCCCCCAGCGCCTCCAGCACCTCCCGCTTGTAGTCGTCGAAGTCGCCGTCGATCTGGCTCAGCCCCTGCTCCTCCACCACCCAGAGCTGACAGCCCGTCTCGGTGATCAGGCGGGCGTCGTGGCTCACCACGATGACAGCTGTGAGGTCATGGCCATGACGTCATGCGCTCAGCCACGCCCCCAACCCCCCCCCTCTTTTCCCCCCCGCCTCACCTCCCCGATATTCATTGATGGCGTCGGCCAAAGCGTCGATGGATTCGATGTCCAGGTTATTGGTGGGTTCATCCTGGGGGGGGGGGCGGGGGGGCGTGGTGATGTACAGCCCCACCCTTTACCCTTAAGCTCCACCCCTCTCCCTTAAGCCCCGCCCACTCACCAGGATGAGGACATCTGGCTCGCAGCAGGCCAGCTCAGCAAACACCACCCGGGCCTTCTGCCCCCCTGCAGGGAAGGGGGCAGGGCTTAGCCCGGGGAAGCCCCACCCCCCCCCATAGCTCCACCCCCCCGCTCCCCTGATAGGCTCTTCTGAGCGCTGCCAATCATACCCAGGCAGTCCCCATAGGCAGCGTTCTGCTGCTTGGCCCCGCCCATGCTGCCAGGCCCCATCCCCAGGGCAGGAGGCTCCACCCCTCGGGACAGGCTTCCATAAAGAAGCTCCACCCCCATTCCCCAGCCCCATTGATGTGAGGTGCACTAGCTCCACCCCCAGGGTGTTAGCTCCACCCTTTCCCCCAAGCCCCGCCCCCTCATTTAACCCCCAACTCCTCCCCCTGCCCAGACCACACCCCCCCAGCAGGAAGCCCCACCCACACGCACTGGCCTTGCCCACACCCTCCCAACCCCGCCCCCCGCGGCGCCAGCCCCGCCCCTAGCCCCACCCCCCCCCCACCCGACAGCTTGGCGATCTGGAGGGTGTGGGCGTGGCTTTCCAGCCCGAAGCGGCCCAGGCACTTCCGGGCGTCCTGGTGGGGGAGGTTGAAGCTGCGCTGCAGGTACTCGGCCGCCGTCTCCTCCAGCCGCAGCTGCTCGGCCGCTTGCTGGTTGAAAAACCCCACTTTCTGCCAGGGAGGGGGGCGTGGTCAGGCCACACCCAGCAGCCACACCCACCAGCCACGCCCATGGAATTAAGAAACAACCCCCCTCCCTCACCTCCCCCTTTGCTATGTGGAACAGTCCGCTGCAGGGCGGGAAGCCAGAGCACTCTGGGGGGAAGCCACGCCCCCAACCCCAGGCCCCACCCCCACATTCCACCCATAGGCACTGCCCCCGCAAAGCCACGCCCCTTCCCAGCTCTGCCCCCCCCCCCCCCCCCCCCCCCACCGGAAGCCCTGCCTATAAGCCATGCCCCAGTCAGAGGCCACGCCCCTTCCCTCACAAGCCCCGCCCCCCCGCGCTCACCAGCCGATGGTTCCTGCGCATCTGCCCCCGCGTCTGCAAGAGAGATGAGTTGGGGACACACAGACCCCCCCCAAATCCAACCCCAGCCCCTGGGGGTCCCCAAAACCTGCCCCCCAACCCCCCGGAAACCCCCCAAAATCCTCCCAGCAGCTTGGGAATGGAGGATTCTCCCCCGCTCCGCCCCTCCCAATGGCTCAACTACCCCAGGGAACCCCCAAAAATGCACCAGAACCTCACCCCGCCCCCTCCTTTTTCCCCCTCTGCCCCCCACCCCCCTAAATTTTGGGGTTCACCCCTTATTTTTTATGTGTTTTTCTTTTTTTCCCCCCATACCGGCGTCAGCTGCCCCGTCAGCAGCTGCAGCAGCGTGCTCTTCCCCACGCCATTGGGGCCCACGATGCAAACTGGGGGGGGGGGGGGGGGGGGGGGGGGGGGAGAGAGGAAAAAATTGGGGTGGGGGTCCCCCCAAGCCCCGTGTTATTGTAGGGTCTCTCAGGGTCCCCCCGGGGGTGTTTAGGTAGGGCCTCACCCCGCGACTCCATATCGATGCCGAAGTCGAGGTTGCGGAAAAGCAGCTCCTGCCCCTCGTAGCCGAAGTCGACGCCTGTGGGGGGGGTGGGGGGGTGTGGATAAAGTGGGGCAGGGTGGGGGGGGTACCCCAGGCACCCCTGAATTGCCCCCTGAGCCCCGACCCCCCTCTAGTGCCCCAAGACCCCCAAATCACGTCTTAACACACCCACAGTGACCCATGTCCCCCCCCCCCCAAACCATCCCAAATCCCCCCCCGCCTCCCCCCAGGTCCCTGAATTCCCCCAACCCCCCCCCCCGTGCCCCCCACATCCCCCTCAGCCACCCCCTATCCCCCCCTCCAAATCCCTCCAACCACCCCTGACCCCCCAAAACCCCCCAGCCCCCTTCACTCCTCCAAAACAACCCCCCCAAATACCCTCTTAACACCTCAGTCCCCCCACAGCCCCCCAAAGAGCCCCGACTTCCCCCCACTCCACCATAACACCCTCCCAACCACCCCCCAGCCCCTCAAATCCCCCCAACCCCCCTCTGACCCCCCCAAAACCCTCAGAGCCCCTCAGCCCCACTCACTCATCCATAACACCCCCCCACATACCACCTTAACACCCCCCCACAGCACCCCAACTTCCCCCAAATCCCAACCACCCCCTGACCCCCCCAAAACCCTTCCAGCCCCCCTCACTCCTTCGTAACACCTCCCCAATACCCCCTTACCACCCCCTACAGCCCCCCAAAGAGCCCCAACTTGCCCCCACTCCACCATAACATCCCCCCAACCACCCCCTGACCCCCCCCAAAACCCTCCCAGCCCCCCTCCCTCCTTCGTGACACCTTCCCAATACCCCCTTACCACCCCCGACAGCCCCCCAAAGAGCCCCAACTTGCCCCCACTCCACCATAACATCCCCCCAACCACCCTCCAGCCCCCCAACCACCCCCTGACCCCCCCCCAAACCCTCCCAGCCCCCCTCCCTCCTTCGTAACACCTCCCCAGTACCCCTTTACCACCCCTGACAGCCCCCCAAAGAGCCCCAACATCCCTCCCCCCCCCAGGGTACCGTGGAGGCCGAGGATGGGGGGGCTGAGGGGGGGCGGGTTGGGGAAGGTGAAGCGGACGGTGTATTCCCGGGGTCGCTTCAGCAGCTCGGGGGCCTCGGCCGCCTCCTCCGCCGCCGTCCGCCGGCGGCACTTCTGCTGCTTCCGCGTCAGCGCCTCCTTCGTCTGCTTCTCCTGAGGACGGCCACGAGGGGATCCACTCCGGGATCCACACAACCCACCCCCAGCCCCGGATCCCTTCTAGGGAGCTGGGCTGTGGTGAGGGATCCAACCCTGGGCAATCCTGTGGGATAACCCACCCCCCCAGCCCCCCAGATCCCTCGGGATCCCTGCAGCAGATCCCGCCGCAGCGGGGATCCCCGCCGTGAAGCCAGCCCACGTGGCAGGGGGAGGAGGGACAGAGCGGGGGGGGATCCGCAACACGAGGATGGTGGGGGACACAAGGGAGAGCGATTCCCGGGGAGTGGATCCCAGAGGGATTTCCCCCCCCCCCCCCCCCCTCACCGCCTGCTTGGTGGATTTGCCGCCAGCTTTGAGGTCCCGGAGCTTCTTCTCCTGCTTCTCAAACTGCTTGAGCAGCTCCTTCTGCTTCTGCTGGTACATCTTCTTGAACGTCACTGCAAAACACAAAGCGAGGGGGGGGGGTGGGAAAGAGTAATTAATCCCTCTAATTACTTCCCCCCCCCCAGTTAAATCTCTCCCCTGCAACTCACTGTAGTTGCCCCGGTAATAGTAGAGGCGCTGAGCGTCGAGGTGGATGATGTCGGTGCAGACGTCATCAAGGAAACCCTGATCATGGGACACCACCAGCAACGTCTTCTTCCAGGTCTGCAGGTAACTGGGGGGACACACGCACACAACACAAGGATATGGGGGGGGGTGTGGAAAATACACAGGAAATTCCACCCCCCCCTCTCCTTGGGGACACCCCAAAACGTCCCCTGGGGACATTCCCCTTGGGGGGTCACCCCTCCTTAGGGACATCCCCACCCCCCTACAACCCCTCAGGTGCCCCCCCCCCAACTTAAGGCTACCCGTTCTCAGGGTCCCCCCCACCCTTGTGACCCCCCCCCCCCCCCCCAATGTCCCTTGTCCCCACTTATTGAGCCAGATGACGGCGTTGAGATCGAGGTGGTTGGTGGGTTCATCCAACATCAGCAACGTCGGCTCCATAAACAAAGCCCTGAAGTGACACCGGTGTCACCAGCAGGTCCTGGCCACGCTTGTCACCCCCAAACCCGCCCCCCCCCCCCCCCCTTCCAAAAACATCCCCTCCTTGTCACTTACCGGGCCAGCGACACCCTCATCCGCCACCCACCGGAGAATTTCCTCGTCGCTCTGTTCTGCATTTCAGGATTGAAGCCGAGACCGGCGAGAATCCGCCGCGCCTTGGCCTCGGCCGCAGCCGCCCCGATGACCCGCAGCTCCTCGTACACCTATGCGAAGGGGGTTGGTTGTCATTTGAAGGGGGGGGGGAAAGGGGTGGGCTGGGGGTTTTTGAGGGGTTCCTCGCTGTCCCCAAAGCTTTTCGGACCTTTTCCAAGCGCTCGGCGGCCGCGTCGTCGCCGCCTTCCAGCATCGCCTGCAGCCGTTTCTCCTCCTCCAGCAAACGGAGGCGTTTGGTGTCGGCGCGCAGCACGGCCTGCACCGCCGGCGTTTCGTCTGCCACCACCTCTGGTTGGGGGGGGGGGGGAGAGGGAAGGGGTATTTTTTTGGGGGGTGGGGGAGGGATCTAGGGAGCCAGGAGAGCACCCCTCTCCAGCCGCCCAGGCACACCTTGCTCGCAGAGCAAGACGTCGATGTTGGGGGGGATGCTCAGCGCCCGGTTCGCGATGTGTTTCAGCAGCGTCGTTTTGCCTTTCCTGCAGGGGAGCGAGGAGTTAAACACTGCTGGGTGGGGAAGAGGGGGGGGGTGGGGGAAGAAACACCCCTTTTAAGGGTGGGGGGCACCCACCCGTTGGGTCCCACCAGGCCGTAGCGGCGCCCGGCCACGATGTAGAGGTCGGCGTTGACGTAAAGCTCCTTCCCGTGGGCTGAGATGCTGAACTTCTCCAGCTGTGATGAGGAAAAGGGGGGGGGGGGGTCAGGGGTGGCCCCCCGACCCCCCCCCAAACCAGCACCTCTTTTCTGCTGGTCCAGTGGTACAACCCAGTTCCTTCCCTTCTCTAAGATAATGGTGTCTCCCAGATCCTCCCCTTCCCATGTGTAATGGTATGACCTGATCTCCCCCCCTTTCCCCACTACAATGGTATGACTCAGTTTCCCCCTTTCCCAGTAAGACAATTTTTACTGTCTCAGCACAAGAGCGATGCCACCCCCTTTCCTTCCCAGTACAACAGTGACACCACCCCCCACTTTCCCAGTATAAGTGTGTCCCAGTTCCCCCCCTTCCCCAGTAAAATGGCATAGCCCAGCTCCCCTTTTCTAGTACAATGCAATAACCCACTTCCCCCATCCCCAGTATAATGGTATGTCCCAATCCCTCCTTTCCCAGTACAAGAGTATAACCCAGCTCTCCTGTTTCCCAGTGTAACACAATAACTCACTTCTCCCTGTTCCCAGTATAACGCTCTGTCCCAGTTCCCCGCATTTCCCTCTACAGTGGTATGACCCTACCTCCCCATTTTACCAGTGTAGTCCCCCCTGTTACTGTTATAATGGTGTGTTCCAGTTCCCCCCTATCCCCCGCACAATGGCATGACCCATTCCACAGTATTACTGGAGCATAGGAGATACCACCTCTCTAATATGGCGGGGGGGAGAAGTGGGGTGTGAATAAGTATGGGTGATACCACCTCACTGTGATGAGAGGGGAAGATAGGTAGAAACTGAGTGAAATTTGTTTCTTTTTTTTTTTTTTTTTGGGGGGTGATTCCGGCAGGTTTTGGGGGTCACCTTGATGTCAGAGGCGTTCTCCAGCATGGCCTGCCGCGAGGAGAGCTCGGCCTGCGACACCGAGAAGTCGTTCTCCCCCGCTGCCGCCGCCGCCTTTATGGTGGCGACCTGCCGCTCATACTCCATCTTAGGAAAAAAAGGGGGGGCGGAGCAAAACAGGGGTGGGGTCAGCATCAAGCCACACCCCCTCCTCCCCAGCTCCGCCCCCCACCCCACCTCCTCACCTGTTTCTTCATCTTCTTCTTCTCCTTCTTGCTGACGCGGGCATCGGGCTCGGCCTTCCTCCCGCCATCCTCCTCCTCAGGCTGGGACAAAGCACACGCCCCATTTCCCGCCGCCCCCCCCCCATTTCCATCAGTTTTTGGGGACCTGGGAATGAGGGGGAACCCCCCTCATCCCAAGGGACTCACGGGTTCACTGCCCTTCCGGGGCTCTTCGGCTTCATCCTCCTCTTCCTCCTCCTCCTCCTCCTCACACAAAGCTGCAAACTTGTTCTGGGGGGGGGGGGGGGGGGAGGGGGGTGAAATCAGCCCCGCTGCCTCATTCCTCACCAAAAACGTGGCCAGGTTTGCCGTGCCCCTCCCCTCCTCACCTTCCCGCCTTTGGGTCGCTCATCCTCATCGGAGCCTTCGGCCTCATCCTCACTGGCAGGTTTTCCCTAAGGGGGAAAAACACTGGAGTGAGCCCCCAAAGCGTGGGGAGCCCCCAAAGCGTGGGGATCACCCCTTCAGCCCCCCCCCCCCACCTCCTCAAACCCCATCTTCACCTGCCGCTTCCCCTTGGCCTTCTCGTTCTTGCGGCTCTTCTTCTTCTTCTCCCCCTCCTCTTCCTCCTGCCCGGAGCCGTCAGAGAGTGGGGGACCCAGGCAGCTGGGTCCTTCCCCCAACACAAAGCCCACCTTTTGGGGTGCCCCCCCACCTCCCCAGAACTCCCAGGGAGCCAGGCACCCCCCACCTTGCTGCTTTTCCCCTTGCCAGGCCGCAAGCCTTCATCCCTCCTCTCCTCCTCCTCCTCGTCCTCGCTCTGCTCCTGGCTCAGCGCCGCAAACACGTTGCCGCCCTGCGCGGGCAATAAGGGGAGGTTGGGGAGCAGAGACCCCAAAATATTTCCTTCCCACCCTCCCCCTCCCCCCCAATTTTGGCTCCTTTTCCTCAACTTTTTCCCCATTTTTACACTGCGTCCCCCCTCCCCTTCAAATCCCCCCACAACCCTCCTATTTTAGGATCCCTCCCCTATTTTGAGGGACCCCTCCACACACTCACCTTTCTCCTCCTCCCCCCTTTCCTCGGAGCTGGCACTGTGGGGGGGGGGGGGGGGGGGGGAGACGGTTAGTGAGCAACCATAGAGCTGTGAGTCAGCCACGGCCTAGAGCGCACCCAGCCCAGCACTTCCTGGTGGCGACGCTCTACCCTAAGCAGACTCGCTGCTCCCAGTTTTGGGGGGGGTGGGGGGTTATAAAGTCCCCCCTCGCTCACCTTCCTCCTCCTCATCTTCGCTGCCAGCTGCTGCTAACTCCTGCAGGCGCCGGCTGAGCTCCACCTCCTCCGGCTCCGGCTCTGCTCCCGGCCGCCGCCGCTCTTTCCGCCGGTCTCGCTTCCGCCGGGAAGCCTTGGAGGGGTGGGGTGGTAAAACCTCATTAACCCCCTTTTTAATTAATCTCAAATCTCAGCTACCCCCTCTCAATCCCCTCAGCCCCACCCCCTTGTTACTCATCTCCTAATGAACCTGGGGGGCCGGCGCCTCCTTCTCCGGGGGGGTGGGGGCTTCAGCCGGCGCCGCTTTCTCCTCCTCTGCCAGTTCCTCAAAGAACTGAGGGCGAAGGGCAAAGGTCAAGGGGGTGTGTGGGGGGGTTTTAGGCTCAGGGGTCAATGCTCAGGGGTCAAGAGCTCACCGATTTCTTGCCTCGCCGGTCTTTCTTCCCTTTCTTCACCGGTTGCTCTGGGCAGGGAAAAGCTCAGCCCCGTTCCTGGGGATCCAGGCGGCTTCTCCCCACCCACCCCCTGCTGCCCTGAGGGGCCCAACATCGCGGATCCCCCCACCCCAAAGCACCCAAATCTCTGTCTGTGCGTGTGTGTGCGTGCGTGCCCTCCACACCCATGGGACACCGGCAGCCGAGCACTCCCACCACTCCACCAATGTGCCCAAGAGCCCCCCCAAAAGGGCTCAGCACTTCATCACCCCCTCAAAAGGGCTCATCGCGCTCCCAAAAGGGCCCATCGCTCCATCACCCCCCCAAAAGGGCCCATCACCCCACCACCACCACCGCAACTCCGCGAATTTTAACCCCTTTCCAAGGCTAATCGCACCCCTCCGGCTGTTCGTGTGTTCCCCCCCCCCCCCCCCAACAGGCCTCACCCTCCCTTCAAGGAACCCGACACCCCCCTCCCCGTCCTAGGCGTCCCGACTCCGCTCCCCCCGCTGCGGAGGGACCGGGGATCCCCGCCCTTACCCTGCCCCTCGCCCTCTCCCCGCCATTCCTCCTGCGGAGGAGCCGCCGGGCGCGCAGCCTTCGGCATGGCCGGGCGCCGCTTCTCTGCGCCTGCGCAACCACAGACAACTCGCCTAGAGTGGCTGCACTCCGCCACAGTCCTCCACCTCGCTCTCCGCTTCCGATTGGTTCGCTCCACCCCCGGGGGCGGGGAGGGGCGTGTCCGTCCCGCCTCCTTCCGCGGTCATTCCTCCTTCCATTGGTTCGCGCACGTTCATCCCGCCCCCCTCCTGTGGTAACTCCTTCTCCCATTGGCTCCAGACCCCACCCGGTGATCTTTTTTACCATTGGCCCCCTCCCCTTCACTCCCCACCTTCCCGACGCTTCTATTGGCCGCGCGGCGCTCCGCCCCGCCACGTGACTTCCCAGCATGCCCCGCAAGCGGCCGTTCAGCGCGAAGCGGAAGAAACAGCAGCTCCGCGATCGGCGCGAACGGAAACGGAGCGGTGAGTGGGGGGCTGGGCCTGCCCCCCCCCGGAGCCTCCGCCGAGGGAGGAGCCCGGTGCCCGGCTGCTCCCTGACCGCCGCTTTTTATCCGTAGATGCCCCGCCAGGGCCGGACTCGGGCGCTGGCAGCCGGGAGCGAAGCAGCGATGCGGCCGCTGGTGAAACGGGAGACTCGGCCCCGCCTCCCCGTCGCCACGACCCCAATAGGTACCGGGGAGGGGTAAAGGGAACCTGGTGGGCTTGCTGCCCGCGGTGCGGGTGGGGATCCGGGTATTTACCTGATCTTGCGGGTGGCCGGTAGGTTCCGGTTACAGCTGGGGGGGCCGCGGGCCGAGGCCTTGGCGCGACGCCGCCGCCGAGCTCAGGAGGAGCTGCTGGAGCTGCTGCCCGAAACCGCGCTTGAGCTGGACCCCGACAGCATCTACGGCCCCGGTGAGGGGCTGATACCCCGGGGAAAAGGGGTGAATAAGCCGCAGAGGGGGGCGGAATACGTGATTCGGGGGGGAGGGTGGTAAGTAAGCAGTGAAATGGGGGGTTAAAGTGTTGGGGGGGGAGCTGAGGCGCTGAGGAGTGTGGCTAACAATGAGAAGAGAGGGAATTGTCATGGGAAAAGGTGTAACTAATAATCTAGGGATTAATAAACTTGAAGGAGGAGATTAATAATGGTTGAGGGGGGCTCAGAGAGGGTAATTGGGTATGGGGGAGGGGGGGGAAGGTGGTTTGAGGGTGGGGTGAATGGTCCCTGGGGGAGTAGGGGTGCCCTGCGGAGGCTTTTTGGGGGACTGGTGTGACCCAAACTGCCGGGTGCCAGGGCTGGATTTCCCCCGTCGGCCGCCCTGGAGCTTCGCCATGAGCCGGGAGGAGCTGCGGAGGCGGGAGGAGGCGGCTTTCAGCTCTTTCCTCCAAGCCCTTCAAAAAACCCAGCGCCCCGGGGGGGCTGAGGACGGGGGGGCCGACGAGGACGGAGGCGACGTGGCTCCCTTCGAGCACAACCTGGAGGTGAGAGGAGACCCTGAAGGGATTTTTTTTGAGAGGGTGGCGGGGTGGTGTGTGATTAAAGAATAAAGGGATCACTGTTTGTGTGTCCCCTTTTTTGCCTTCCCCAGACGTGGCGGCAGCTTTGGCGGGTGCTGGAGATGTCCGACATCATCCTCCTCATCACTGATGCCCGGCACCCGGTGAGTACAGCACGGGAGGGGGGGTTGGGGTGCAGCGGACCCCCTCCCAATATCCCTTGTGCCCCTCCCCCCCCCCCTTATCCTAGGCGCTGAATGTGCCACCGGCCTTGGCCACCCACGTCACGCGGGAGCTGGGGAAGGGCCTGATCCTCATCCTCAACAAAGTGGATTTGACCTCGCCGGCTGTGGCTGTCGCTTGGAGTCACCTCCTGCGCCGTCGTTTCCCCGCTGCCCATGTTGTCCCCTTCACCTCAGCCCCCCGACGCAGCCCCGCGCCCGGTAGAACCCCAGGTGCTCAGGGTGGGGGGGGCACCTAAATATTCTCAGACTCCCGTTTCTCCCTGATTTTTCACCCTCATTTTCTCCTTTAGGGCTGCAGCGGCGGCAGAAACGGGGGGGTGGCTGGAGCCGGGCTGTGGGACCCCGCCAGCTGCTGGAGGCCTGTGAGAGCATTGTGGGGGAAGAAGGTGAGGGGGGAGGGGGGCACCCATGGGTGCTGGGAGGGGGCAGGGTGGGGGTCTGTGGGTGCAGCTTTGTGTCCCCTGGGTGCCCCCCACCCACCCACCTAGTGTTGGGGGGGTGGGTTGCAGTGGACTTGAGCAGCTGGCGAGCGCGGCTGGATCGAGCGGAGGAGGCGGCAGCACGGGGGGAGGAAGAGGAGGAGGAAGAGCAGCCGCAGCAGGAGGAGGTGGAGGAAGAGGAGGAGGAGGAGGACGGGGATGAAGACGGCGTTGCGGGGGGCCCCCCCCGGCAGTGGGAGCGTTACCGCCATGGCATCCTCACCCTGGGCTGTGTTGGTGAGGGGCGGGGCTTAGCTGGAGGGTGTGGCTTCAGGGAGGGGGTGTGGTTTTACAGGGGTGGAGCCTAAGGGGGGTGGGATTTAATGTGGGAAGGATTTAATCGGTTGGGTAGGTCCTGACTGGGAGGAGTGGAGCTTAATGGGGGCATCGTGAAGGGGGTGGAGCCTAGCAGGGAGGGGTGGGGTTTATGGGTTGGGTCTGAGGTGGAGCTTTATCCAGGGGGTGGGGCTTAAATAGGGTGGCATTGAGGAAGGGTGGGGCTTATTATGGAATGGGTCTATTAGAGTTTTAGTCAAGGGGTGGGGCTTAATTGGGAAGGGTCTGATGGAGGGGGTGGGGCTTCAGTGAAGGGGTGGAGCCTAACAGGGTGGGACTTCATATGGGGAAGGTTTAATGGGGGGTGGAGCTAACTGGCAGAGGAGGAACTTAATGGAGGTGGGGCTGAGAAGGGGTGTGGCCAATAGGGGGTGGGGTTTATGGGGTTATCCCCCCTTGGTTAAATGGAGATTAGAGCAGTTTTTGCTGCTGTGGGGGGGGTGTGGCCTGAGGGGGTGTAGCTCTTGGAAAAGGGTGTGGCTATCCTTAGCTCCGCCCCCTGCCCGCAGGCCTGCCGAATGCCGGCAAGTCATCGGTGCTGAACGCGCTGGTGGGCCGGGGCGCTGTCAGCGTTTCCCGTGCCCCCGGTCGCACCCGGTATTTCCAAACCCATTTCCTCACCCCCTGCGTCCGTCTCTGCGACTGCCCGGGCCTTGTCTTCCCTTCCCACGCACCCCCAGCTCTCCAGGTAGGGTCCAACCCCCCCCCCTTCCTAGAGCCTCCCCCACCCCGGCTCAGCCCTCACCCCCCCTGTGTGTGTGTGTGTCCCAGGTGCTGGCAGGGGTGTACCCCATTTCGCAGCTGCAGGAGCCCTACACGCCTGTGGGGTACCTGGCCTCCCGCCTCTCCCTCCCACCACTCCTCCAGCTCCGGCCCCCCAGTGCTGCTGCCGGTTGGACCGCTTGGGATATCTGCGAAGGTACTCTGCTATCAGGGTGAATTTATTCAAAATCAGGCTTATTTTTTTTTTTTTAATAATGTTTTGGGGTGGTTTTCTTTTTTTTTTTTTTTTTTATTTTTTTTGGGGCGTTGGATTTTTTTCTGTAGCATGGGCGGAAAAACGAGGCTACAAGACGGCGAAAGCAGCTCGCAACGACGTCTACCGGGCGGCCAACAGCATCCTGCGCCTGGCAGCCGAGGGACGACTCCGCCTCTGCCTGCGCCCCCCCGGCTACGCTGCCCAAAAGGGTGAGTATCCCCCCCAAACCACCCCTGCAAACACTCTGCACCTTTCTTTTTTTTTTTTTTTTCTGAAGGGGGGGGAGGGATTTCAGCCAATGAGGGTGCCTGGATTCAGGGTGTTGTTTCCCGGGTCTCCTCACCCCCAGATTTGTGGGAGCAGCACCCCGAGACGGCAGCGCTGGCGGCTCTGCAGGAGGCGGGGGGGGAGCGGGGCTCTGCCCCCCCGGAGGAAGGCTCAACCTCGGAGGAGGAGTGTGACAGTGATGAGGCAGCGGAGCCTGGGGAGGCCACGCCCCCTGCCAGCCCCACCCCCAACCCCTTTGCACTGCTGGGAGAAGATGAGTGTTAAGCCCCACCCCTTGGGAGGTGGAGCCTAAGAGAGGCTCAGCCCCTTACCGCTACACTAATACCATATATGGAATAAAGGGTTTATTTCTGCAGTTGGTGTCTTCTGATTGGTTACACCTGGCTTCTGCAGAGACCAATCAGAGGGTGCGTGGCCGCTCTGTCGCCAGGTAGTTCTTAGGCTGGGCTGTCCGCTGGGGCGGGGCCTGGAAGAATGATGTCACCGCACTACCCTAATAACCCCTCCCTCTTTTTTAACCCCGCCCACCTCTGCTCCTTTAGAGATTTAGCCCTCACCCAATTAGCTTCATCCTCTTAATTGGGGTGGGGTAGCTGCCTGGACCTGACTGGCCCCACCCACACCCTTTGGCCCCACCCATCCAATGGAGCTCCCCACCTATCCCCTGCATGGGTCCCGCCCACCTCTGGATTGGCCACTCACAGCCCTTGGCCCCACCCATTCTGTGCAGTGCCTTGTCTATCCTCTGCACGGCCTCTGCCCACAGCCCTTGGCCCCGCCCACCCGTTTCCCCACCTGTCCCCAGCATAGCCCCGCCCCCTCCAAAGCCCCGCCCATTCACTCACCAGAGGGCGTGGCCTGCACCTGGGGGCGGAGCTCCCGCTGACAGAGGTACCGCCGGCAGCGCCCACAGCTCCGGCACCGCAGCACCCAGCGGGGCTGCCCCCCCCCTGCGGGCGACACCCAGCTCAGACCCTCCCGCCCCCCCACCCTTCCAGACGTGGGGGGGGTCCCAAATACCCCCCCCAGACCCACCTCGCAGGCGCAGGCAGCCCCCAAGGCCCGGCAGCAGCAGGGAGCAGCAGCGGCGGCACACGGTACGCTTCACTGAGGGGGCCCTGGAAGTAAGGGGGGGGGGGGTGTTAGGACCCTCCTTCTGCCCGCTCCCCCATACTTCGGGGTGTCCCCCCGCACCCCCAAATAACTCACATGCGCAGCACGAGGCGGCGGGCGGCCCCACGCTGGGTGCTGCAGTAGAAGCGGGCGAGGGCCGGGCTGTGGGGGAGCACCCAGTGGGCGGCCTGGGGAGGGGGACACAAACATGGCGTCAGCCGCCCTCCGTCAATTTTCTGCCCCATAACCTTCTTATCCTCCCCTCCCAACTCCCTTAAATCCCCCTGGACGTCCATCCCAGCCTTCCTGTTACCCCCCGGCCACCCTTTACCTCCCCACGCCCCCTATAAGCCCCCAAACTCCCACCCGGCTCTACCTGGAAGAGAAAGTTGAGCCGCTGCAGCGCCTCGCGGTCCCGCACCGGCGCCGCCATCGCGCCCCTTGATTGGCCGCGCCCCCTCGGCGTGGGCGGGGTTAACGCTCCCCATTGGTCAGCGCTACCCCAGGGGGCGGGGTTGTCCTGCAGGTCCACCGCCCCCGGCTCTGGTTTAAAAAAAAAAAAAAAAAAAAAAAAAAAGGGCGGGCGTCTCTTCTAGCTAGGTGTCGTCACTTCCGGCGCCGTGGGGAGGCCGTCACTTCCGGCGTCGGGCCCGGCGCGGCGGTGGTCGGCGGTGAGTGGGGGAGGGGATGAACCGGGATTCTCCCTATAGAGTGACCCCCTATAGAGCCCTTCCTATAGGGCTCCGGTCACGGCCCTTCCCTGAGGGCTGTCCCCTATAGGAACCCCTATAGAGCCCTTCCTATAGGGCTCCGGTCACGGCCCTTCCCTGAGGGCTGTCCCCTATAGTGACCCCGCACAGCCTACCCTATAGGGCCCTTTTCCTGTGGGGTGTCCCTTCCACACCCCCTTTTCTATATGGTACTTCCTATAGGAACCCAGGTGCAGCCCCCCCTTAAAGTGCACCTACTTCAGGGCTCCTTTTCTATAGGGGCACCCCTATAGGGACCCCAACCCTATGGGGAATCTCTTAGGGAGCCTCTTGCTATGTTGATTTCTCTATAGGGGCCCCCCTATGGAGCTTATAGAGGGAGCACCCTATAGCGACTCCTATAGGCAAGTCCTCCCTTATACATTCTCCCACAGCAGCCCCAAAAAGCCCTGAAACAGCCCCAGAACGGCCCCACCGCTGGGGGGGGCGCCTCCCGCCACCGGCAGTGTGTTTTTGTTTTCACCCAATTCAACCGGTTTCCCCCCAAAAAGGACTCGGGAACGACGCCGGCACATGGGCCTCGCTTCCCGCCAAAACTGACGGCATCGCTTGGACAGGATCGAGCTGTTTTCTCACCAAAATCTCACAGAACCCGCGTTGCTGCGTCTCAACATCACCTTCCTCTAAAAACCGCCCAGTCACCTTGACAAAATTGAGCTTTTTTCTCCCCAAAACTGCTTCGAACCTGCCCCATCATCGTGGCATCGCTTCGCACGAAAACGACATCATCACTTTGCCAGAATTCAGCTGTTTTCTCCCCAAAGCTGCTTTGAATCTGCCCTATCGCCGTGGCATTGCTTTGCAGCAAAACGACGTCATCATCTTGACAAAATTGAGCTGTTTTCTCCTTAAAACCTTTTCAAGCCTGTGCTGTTGCCTCAGTGTCGCTTCCCACTAAAACCATGGCATCACCTTGCCAGAATTGAGCTGTTTTCTCCCCAAAACCTCTCTGAACCTGCATTACCGCACCTCAACATCACCTTCCTCTGAAAACCGTGCCATCACCTTGACAGAATTGAGCTTTTTTGTCCCCAAAACCTCTTCTAAACCTCCGCCATTGCCTCAGCGTCGCTTCCTACTAAATTGATGTCATCCCCTTGTCAGAATTGAGCTGTTTTCTCCCCAAAACCTCTTCAAACCTCCGCCATTGCCTCAGCGTCGCTTCCTACTAAATTGATGTCACCCCTTGACAAAACTGAGCTGTTTTCTCCCCAAAACCTCTTCAAACCTCCGCCATTGCCTCAGCGTCGCTTCCTACTAAAATGATGTCGTCACCTTGCCACAATTGACCTGTTTTCTCCCCAAAACCGCTTCAAACCCTCCCCAAACCTCCTGAGCCCCACCGTCCTTGGGGGGGCGGGGAGGGGGGGCGTGGGTGTGTGCGTGTGTGTCCGTCCCCCCCCAATTTTGCGGGGGCGCTGCCATGGCGAGCGCCGACCCCCTGGAGACGCTGCAGGTGGAAGCCAGCTGCTCCGTGTGCCTGGAGTACCTCCAGGATCCCGTCCTCATCGACTGCGGGCACAATTTCTGCCGCCGTTGCATCACGCGGTGGTGGGCCGAGCTGGCGCGCGACTTCCCTTG
This sequence comes from Tyto alba, assembly GCF_018691265.1. Taxonomy (NCBI): domain Eukaryota; kingdom Metazoa; phylum Chordata; class Aves; order Strigiformes; family Tytonidae; genus Tyto; species Tyto alba. Next base: position 352,431 of record NW_024881265.1, on the reverse strand, counting down.
CCCCGTCTGCCGAAAAAACCACCCGCCACCGCGCCCTCCGCCCCAACCGCCAACTGGGGAACATGGTCGAAGCCGCCCGGCAGCTTCGCGGGGCCAAACGGAAAGCCAGGGAGGAGAACCGCTGCCAAGCGCACGGCCAAGCTTTGGCTCGCTTCTGTCGCGACGACCAAGCCCCCGTTTGCCTCCTCTGCGAGATCTCCCACGCCCATCGCGCCCACGCCTTCGTCCCCCTCGACGACGCGGCCCTCGAGTACAAGGTGGGGAGCGGAGGAGGCGGGGGGGAGGGAAGCACAGAAGCATCCCTCGGTCTTGCTTTTGACCCCAAATTCAGCCTTACAGTCCGTTTCGGCTGGGATTGGTCTCCCGTCTCCGTTTTCAGCCTCAAATTCTTCCCCGAGGGCTGTTTGTGGAGGGAATTTGGCCTTGGCTCATCCCCATCTCCGTTTTCAGCCTCAAATTCTTCCCCGAGACCATCTCGGGGGGGGTTCGGCCATGGCTCGTCCCCATTTCCAGCCCCTGAGGGTGGGATTTAGCCCCAAACTCCCTCCCAGAGACCATTTGTGGAGGGAATTTGGGCAACATCTTGTCCCTGTGTCCATTTTCAGCCCCAAACCCTCTCCCTGAGGCTGTTTGTGGAGGGAATTTGGCCTTGGCTCATCCCCATCTCCATTTTCAGCCTCAAATTCTTCCCCGAGGGCCGTTTGTGGAGGGAATTTGGCCTTGGCTCATCCCCATCTCCGTTTTCAGCCTCAGATTCTTCCCCAAGACCATCTCAGGGGGGGTTCGGCCATGGCTCGTCCCCATTTCCAGCCCCTGAGGGTGGGATTTAGCCCCAAACTCCCTCCCAGAGACCATTTGCGGAGGGAATTTGGGCAACATTTTGTCCCTGTGTCCATTTTCAGCCCCAAACCCTCTCCCTGAGGCCGTTTGTGGAGGGAATTTGGCCTTGGCTCTTCCCCATCTCCGTTTTCAGCCTCAAATTCTTCCCCAAGACCATCTCGGGGGGGTTCGGCCATGGCTCATCCCCACTTCCAGCCCCCAGGGGTGGGATTTAGCCCCAAACCCTCTCCCTGCGGGCATTTGTGGAGAGGTTTTTCGCCACCTTCTTGTCCCCTTCTCTGTTTTTAGCTACAAACTGTCGCCCCAAGGCTGTTTCTGGAGGGCTTTCGGCCATAAACTCATCCTCATCTCATTCTCCAGCCCCCGAGGGTGGGATTTAGCCCCAAACTCCCTCCCAGAGACCATTTGTGGAGGGAATTTGGGCAACATCTTGTCCCTGTGTCAATTTTCAGCCCCAAAGCCTCTCCCTGAGGCTGTCTGTGGAGGAGTTTGGGCAGCAACTTGTCCCTGTCCCCATTTTAAGCTCGAAATTCTTCCCCAGGACCATCCAAGGAGGGAACTGGGCTCTGACTCACCCCCATCTCCAGCCCCTCGCAGTGGGACTCAGCCCCAGCAGAGGAAGGATTTGGGGCTGGAGGAGGGATTCAGGGATGGAGGAAGGATTCGGGGCTGGAGGAAGGATTTGAAGATAGAGGAGGGATTTGGGGCTGGAGGAAGGATTTGAAGATAGAGGAGGGATTTGGGGCTGGAGGAAGGATTTGAAGATAGAGGAGGGATTTGGGGCTGGAGGAAGGATTTGAAGATAGAGGAGGGATTTGGGGCTGGAGGAAGGATTTGAAGATAGAGGAGGGATTTGGGGCTGGAGGAAAGATTTGAAGATAGAGGAGGGATTTGGGGCTGGAGGAAGGATTTGAAGATAGAGGAGGGATTTGGGGCTGGAGGAAGGATTTGAAGATAGAGGAGGGATTTGGGGCTGGAGGAAGGATTCGGAGCCAGAGGAAGGATTTGAAGATAGAAGAAGGGATTCGAGGCCAGAGGAAGGATTCGGGAATAGAGGAGGAATTCGGGGCAGGGGGGTCCCGTCCCATTGCCCACCCTCCTCTCTCTCCCCACCCTGGCAGGAGAAGCTGCAGCGCTGCCTGGAGCCCCTGGAGCGGAAGCTGGAGGCAGTCGCCGGCTGCCGAGCGCGGGAGGAGAAAAAACCGAGCGAGCTAAAGGCAGGTTAACGGTGCCGGGGGGATGGATGCCGGAGAGCTCCCGACACCCCCCCCCACCCCGGTGCTCACCGGTGCCCTTTTCCCACCGAATCCCGGCAGAGGAAGGTGGCTTTGCGACGGGAACACATCGCCCGGGAGTTCGAGGAGCTTCACCAGCTGCTGGAGGAAGAGGAGCGGCTGCTGCTGCGGCGGTTGGAGGAGGAAGAGCGGGAGATCCTGCAGCGGCTTCAGGCCAACCTGGCTCGGCTCGGGGAGCAGCGCCAGGTCCTGGCCGCCCTCGTGGATGAGTTGGAGGAGAAATGCCTGCAGCCGAGCGCCGAGATGCTCAAGGTGGGGCGGGATCGGGCTGGGGATCACCACTGGGAATGGGATCAGATGGCCCGGCACGGGCTTGTCGTTGGGAGCCGGGATCCCGTGGGGTTGGGGAAGGGGTCGTCCCCGGGGGACAGGACTCGTTTTGGAGGGATGGGATCGGTTTGGGGGACAGGATTGATTTTTTTTTTGGGGGGGGGGACGGGATCGATACCAGGGATGGGATTGGTTTGGGGAACGGGATCGCCACGGATGGGGTTTGGGGGTGGCATTGCTTTTAGGGCCGGGATCCCCAGGAACAGGGATGGTGTTGGAGACGGGATCACTGCAGGTGGGATTGGGTTTGGGGGTGGGATCGTTGTGGGGGACAGGATTGATCTTGGGGACAGAATTCCCAGGAATGGGATTGGTTTGGGGGGACGGACCCTGCAGATGGGATTGGATTTTGAGGTGGGATCATTGTGGGGGACAGGTTTGATTTTGAGGGGACAGGATCATCAGGAAAGGGATTGGTTTCAGGGGACAGGATCACACCCAGAGACAGGATTGACTTTGGAGGGGGGGGGATCTAGAACTTCTAACCCTTTCTTTTTTCCTGCTTTCCCCTCATTTTCCTGCTTTTCCCCCATTTCAGAACATCAAGGACACGCTGGCCAGGTAAGAACCGTGCAGCCCACGGGGGCCGCTCTCCGGGCTCCATTTTGGGGTGGAAAAGCCAGATCCGGGGGGGGGGGGGGGGGGGTGTGTGTGTTGCGTTGACCAGCGTGTCCCACCTTCCCCCCCCCGGGGCTGCCGGCAGGTGCGAGGCGGCGGCGGCACCGGTGGAAGAACCAGTTTCCATCCCCATCGAGCTGGAGAAAAACTTCGGCAGTTTCCCCCGACAATATTTCACCCTCCGGAAAATCACCCGGCGCCTCATCGGTGAGGAAAAAAACCCCCCAGCACGGTTCCGCAGCCGGGCCCCCCCTCACCGCGCTCCCCCTTTCTTAAATCCCCCTTTCTTAAAAACCTTTTTTGGTGTTGCCATCCAGGCGAGGTGACGCTCGATCCCGACACGGCGCATCCCAACCTGGTTTTATCGGAAGATCGGAAAAGCGTCCGGTTCGTGGAAGTTCGACCCCGGGATTTACCGGATACGCCGCGGCGTTTCACCATTTACCCTTGCGTTTTGGCGGCGCAGGGCTTTACCTCCGGTCGGCATTACTGGGAGGTGGAGGTCGGCGACAAAACCCACTGGGCTCTCGGCGTTTGTAAGGATTCGGTGAGTCGGAAAGGGGAATTGACGCCGTTACCGGAGACGGGATATTGGCGGGTGCGGCTCTGGAACGGCGACAAATACGCGGCCACCACCACCCCCTTCACCCCGCTGACGGTGCGGGTGAAACCCAAGCGGGTGGGCGTCTTTGTGGACTACGAAGCCGGGAAAGTGGCTTTTTACAACGTCACCGACCGCTCCCACATTTACACTTTCACCGACACTTTCACCGAAAAGATTTGGCCGTTGTTTTATCCTGGGATCCGTGCCGGCAGGAAGAACGCGGCGCCTCTCGTTATCCGCTCGCCGACGGATTGGGAGTGAGGGGGAGAGCGGGGCCGGCGGGGTTTGGGTTGATGGGAGCTGGCGCCGGCACTGCCGGGCTTTGGCTCTCCCGACATCTGGCACTGCTGGGATCCGGCGCTCTGGCATAAATGGGATTTACCTCTCTGTCCTCACCACGGTTTGGCTCTGGCACCAGCGGCGTAGATGGGATTTGGCTTTTTTGACATCCAGCGTTCCGGCACCGCCGGGATTTGGCTCTTCGACATCCGGCACCACCGGGGCCCCATTCTCTGCTATCCAGTATAACCACGGCCTGGCTCTCCGGCACCGCCGGGATTTGGCTTTCCAATACCCGGCACCGCCGGGATTTGCCTCTCTGGCACCACCAGCCTCTTGCTTTTTGCCATCCGGCTCGGCGGCACCGGGGTAGGCGCAGGCGTGTCCCCCCCCCCTCGTGTCCCTCTGTCCGTGTCGCTGGGTCTGTCCCTCTGTGTGACTCCGCCGCTCTCCTCACGTCCCTGTGTCCCTCCGTGTCCCTCCGTCCCTCCATGTGGCCCCGTGTCTCCACGATTGTCCCTCCGCGTCTCCCCACCTCCATCTGTGTCCCCATGGCTGTTCCTCCATGTCCCTTGATGTCCTTTTGTGTGTCCCCAGGTCCCTCCCTGTCCCCAGGTCCATCTGTGTCCCCACATCATCCATGACCCTCAACGTATCGCCTGTGTCCATCCATGTCCCTTTGTGTCCCCATGTCCGTCCGTATCCTTCCCTGTCCCCATGTCCTCACGTCATCCATGTCCCCGTGTCCGTGTGTCCCCATGTCCATCCATGTCCCTGTGTGTCTCTATATCTGTCCATGTCCCTCCCTGTCCCCGTGTCCTTCTGTGTGTCCCCACGTCATCCACATCCCTCCCTGTCCATCTGTGTCCCCATGTCATCCGTGTCATCCGTGTCCCTCTGTGTGTCCCCACATCCATCCATGTCCATCCGTGTCCCCATGTCCATCCATGTCCGTGTCAGTCTGTGTGTCCCCATGTCCATCCGTGTCCCCACGTCATTCATGTCCCCATGTTCATCCAAGTCCCTCCCTGTCCATCCATGTCCTTGTCCGTCTGTGTGTCCCCAAGTCCATCCATGTCCCCACATCCATCCGTGTCCCTGTCACCCTGTGTGTCCCCACGTCCATCCATGTCCCCCTGTGTCCCTCCCTGTCCCCATGTCCCTCTGTGTCCCCACTTCATCCACGTCCCTCCCTGTCCACATCCCCATGTCCATGTCCTTGTCCATCCATGTGTCCCCACGTCATCCATGTCCCTCTGTGTCCCCACGTCATCCACGTCCCTCCCTGTCCATCCATGTCCTTGTCCATCCATGTGTCCCCACGTCATCCATGTCCCCCTGTGTCCCTCCCTGTCCCCATGTCCCTCTGTGTCCCCACTTCATCCACGTCCCTCCCTGTCCATGTCCCCATGTCCATCCATGTGTCCCCACGTCCACCCATGTCCCCACATCCATCCCTGTCCCCATGTTCATCCCTGTCCCCGTGTCCTTCTGTGTGTCCCCACGTCATCCACATCCCTCCCTGTCCATCCGTGTCCCCATGTCCCTCTGTGTCCCCACGCCCATCCACGTTCCTCCCTGTCCCCACATCCCTCTGTGTGTGTCCCCCCCCCCCCGTCCCCGTGTCCCTCCTCCTCCCTCCTGTGGGTCCCCACCCCCAGCCATGCCCCTCCCTGTCCCCGCATCCTCCACGTCCCCACATCCACGCGTCTCCCTCCCCGCCCACACCCGGGCCGTCCTCCCCGCCTCCCCCCACGCCTCGCACACGCCTCCCACATGCCATGGCGCCCTCGGGGCCACCGGAACGGGGCCCGCTGGCCCGTCTGGCGCGGGAAACTTCGTGCCCGGCTTGCGGGCAGCCTCTGCGGGACCCCGTCCTCTTCGCCTGTAACCACAGCTGCTGCCGCCGCTGCTTGCCCGCCGGCGAGCCCGGCCTCGCCTTCACTTGCCCCCGGTGCCGCTTGCCCTGCGCCCCTCGCCGCCTCCGTACCCCCGTGGCTCTGGCCGTGGAGAGTCGCATCGCTCAGCGGTTGGTTGGGGGAACCCCCGGCCCCCCCCGACGGCCACAACGCTGCAGGTCAAGAGCTGGGCGGGGGGGGGGGGGGGACGGGGGGGAAGCCAGGTGTGTGTGGGGGGGTGGGATTTGGGGGAACTAGGTGTACAGGGAGGACTTGGGGGGCTGGATTTGGGGGGGGGCCCTAGGTGTCCAGGAGGTAACTTGGGGGGAATTGAGGGGTTTGGAGGGGCTGGGGGGGAGGATTTGAGGGACCCAGGAGATGCTTGGGGGGCTGGATTTGGGGGACCTAATTGTCCAGGGGGCACCCGGGAGGACTTGGGGGGAAAACTGAGGGGCTTTGGGGGACCCAGGGGGGTCTGGATCTGAGGGGGCCCTAGGTGTTCAGGAGGTACCTTGGGGGGAATTGAGGGGGTTGGGGGGCAGAATTTGAGGGACCCAGGGGGTGCTTTGGGGGCTGGATTTGGGGGACCTAATTGTCCAGGGGGGACCCGGGGGGGAAACTGAGGGGCTTTGGGGGACCCAGGGGGGACTTGGAAGGGGGAGGATTTGAAGGACCCAGTTGTCCAGGGGGGACTTGGGGGGCTGGATTTTGGGGTCCTAGTTGTCCAGGGGGGACCTTGGGGGAATTGAGGGGCTTTGGGGGACACAGGTGTCCAGGGGGCACTTGGGAGGGGGATTTGGGGGCTGGAGAGGGGGGCAATCTGGGGGGCTGGGGGACTTGGAGTGCTAAGGGGAGAACCTGGGTAGCACCCAGTTATTTGGGGGTGGGTGCCCCAGGGGACCCCGTGTCCCATCCCTCACGTGTCCGGACACCTGAGTGTCCCCTGGGGGGGGGATGTCACCACACCCCAGGTGACCTCGTCCCTGCCCTGGCTGGGGGGGCGGGGGGGACACCCAAACATCCGGGCCCACGTGCCTGGCGGGGCCCGATCCGGCTGGGTGACATTTTTGGGTGGTGACACTTTGTTTTGGTGACACCTTGTCCCTTCCCTTGGGGACACACCCCAGTTTAGTGGCATCTTCTGCCCCCCCCCCCCCCGGGTGTGTGTCTCCCCAAATTTAATCCTATTTTTGTGTGTGTCTGTGTGTGTGTGTCCCCACCTCCTTTTGCTGACACCCCCCTCTTTTCTCCCCACAGCCTGGGGGCCCAACTCCGAGCCGACGCTGCCCCCCGCCACCCTCCCTCCCCAGAAAAGCCATCCGGGGTCGGGGAAGTCCCCCAAAAGCTGCCCCCCCCCACCTCCTCCTAGCTGACACCCCCGCAATAAACGTCATCTTTCTCCCCCCTCCACCACCACCACGAGCTCCACGGTCGCAGCGGTGCCACCTTTAATGCCCACAGGTGCCATGAAAGGGAGGGGGGGGGGGCACCCCAAAATGTCCCCCCCCCAAACACTGGGGTATGTGTGGGGTTGGGGGGGGAGCTCAGGCAGTGATTTTGGGGGGGGTGGGGCTCAGGCAGTGATATTTTAGGGAGGGTCCTTGGAAGTTTGGGGGGGTTCAGGCAGCGATTTGGGGGGCTCAGGCTTTGATATTGGGGGGGGGCTGACCCCTGAGGTGATGGGGGGGGTGTCAAGCCCAGAGTTGATATTTCGGGGGGGGGGGGGGGGGGGGGGGGGCAAGGGTCAATAAGGGAGAGGGGGGGGCTCCATAGGGGGTCCCTCAGTGCTCCATAGGGGTGGGGGGCCCTGGGGGGAGCACTTGGGGCCCACCCCCAGCCCCCGGTGTCCCCCCCCCTCCCCGTCCCCGCCCCTGTTTATGGCCCCGGACGCAGTGGAGGTGGCCACAGCCTTCGTCCCCGCCCCTCGCCACCTCCTCTTCTTCCTCTTCCTCCTCGCTCTCCGTCGAGCTCTCCCCAAACGCCCGCGGCTTCTCATAGATGCAGCAACCTGGGGTGGGGGACACACACACACACGGGGGGGACACACGGACATCCCCCCCCCCCCCCAGAACAGGGTGTCAGGGGACACGGGTGTCCCCAAGGGGGGGCCCCAGGTGTCCGGGGAGGGGACAGGAGCGTCCCCAAGGCCACTCACACTTGGAGGAGCGGCGGCCCAAGTGCTCGTTGTCGACGGTGTCGCTCGACCACTCGACTTTTTTATCCGGCTTCCGCTTGCGGAGTTTGAGGGTCAGGCTGCGGTTTTCCTGGCGGAGGGGGGGACAACAACACACACACAGGGGGTGTCACCAGCACGGTGAGGGCAAAGACACCCCCCCCACCTTCAGTGGGGTCTGACACCGGCCTCGGTCACAGCTCCTGACGTTGTGGCCCCCAGCGCCGGCACGTAACCGCCCTGGTCACATCCCCTGGCGCTGTCCCTGTCCCCCCTCCTGTCACCTCCCTCCCCACCCCAGCAAAATTTAGCCCCCCCCCCCCTCCTCCCCAGTTCCTGCCCCCTCACAGCCTCCCACCCCCCGCAAATATATCTATAGGACCCCCCAGGGGGAGCCTATAGCCCTCCCCCCCCCCCCTTTATAGCCCCCTCTACCAACTATTTACCCCCCAGTGGGATTTATACCCCCTACAGGGATCTCTACCCCCCCCAGATATTTATAACTTCCCCCCTCCACTATCTATAGTCCCCCATGGTATGTATAGACCCCCCTCCCATGTATTTACAGCCCTCCTTCAGTATCTATAGGTCCACCCCCATATCTTGTAGCCGCCTGTTGTATCTATAGCCCCCCTCCCCCCAGGATTTATAACCCTCTTTTGGTATCTATACATTCCTCTCAGGTATTTATAGTCCCCCCCAGTTATCCAGAGCCCCCCCCTCAGATATCTATAAGCCCACCTCCATATCTGTAGCACCCCTTGGTATCTATAGCCCCCCCTCTCAGTATTTATAAGCCCCTTCTAATATCTATAGACCTCTCTCAGGTATTTAGAGTCGTCCCCCCCCCCGTTATCCATAGCCCACCATCAGATATCTATAGGTCCACGCCCGTATCTGTAGCCCCCCTCGGTGTCTATGGACACACCCCCCGCGTATCTATAGACAACTCCCGGGTACCTAGAGACACCCCCCAGCATCTATAAGCCCCTTCCATTACCTATAGACCCCTCTCAGGTATTTATAGTGTCCCCTCCCGTTACCTATAGCCCCCCACCCGGTATCTATAGCTGTGTCCGTCCCCCCCCCCCCCGCCGCTATCCATAGTCCTCACCGGTTCGGCTGCGCCGGTCTCGGTGACGGTGGCGGTGCCACAGGCGCTGCTGTCCGCCGCCTCCGCCATGGTTCCAGCCGGGCGGAGCGGTGCCCGGGAGGCGGGGGGGTGGGTGTCTGTGTGTGTGTTGGTGGTGGGGGGGGGGTCCCGGCCCCCGCCGAGGCCCCGCTGCGACCGGGGAAGCGCCGGGAAGGGCCGGGCCGGGCCGCCGCCGCCCCGGTGCAGCGCCCACCGCCGCTCCCACCCCCACTTCCGGTCGGCGGCACGGGCACTTCCGGTAGGTCCTCCGTACAAAGCGGTCCCCCAGTGGGGGGGGGGGGGGGGGAAGGGGCAGCGCTTCCGCCGTACGGCGGCGGGGAGGGCGCCATAGCGCATGCGCGGGGCTGCTGGGCCCGGGGAGGGCGTGATTTCGGAGTTATATAGGGGCCGTTTGGGGGATCTATAGGGGCTGAAGGGGCGCAAATAGGGGTCGAGGGGGTAATTAAGGCTTGAGAGGGCAATTTAGGGGCTGAGGGGGTTATAAATAGGGCGCAGAGGGGCAATTCAAGGGCTGGGGGGGGGGAGGGAGTCATAGAGGGCCTGGTGGGGCATTTCAGGGGGGCAAAGAGGGGCCAAGGGGGCAATTTGGGGGGGTTAGATAAGGGATGAGGGGGCTTTTCAGGGGTTGGGGGAGGGGTGGGTAATTAGAGCCTGAGGGGGCAGTTGGGGGGGGATGAGGTCTGAGGGGGCAATTTGGGGTGGGGGGCAGATACAGACTGAGGGGCTGTTTGAGGGGGGTAAAAAAAGATATAAGGGGGCAGCTCAGAGCCTTTGGGGGGGCACACAGTTTGGAGGGGGGCAGCAACTGAGACACCCCCTGAATAAAAACCCTCGGGGCTTTTATTACCCATGTGGGAGGGGGTAAATACTCCTGGGGGGGGGGTAATACCCCATCACGAATCTTCCTTCTCCTGAAACCTGCAGGAAAAGGAAGATGTGGTTATGGGGGGGGGGAAAGGATTAAGGGGTCCCCCACCCATGACTTGGGGGGGGCTCTCACCGGCACTGGGGGCAGGTGTAGAAGACGGTCTGGCCCTCGTCAGCCGAGCGCATCTGCCGGGTGCGGTACGCCATGCCCTCGTGCCCGCAGCGGGGACACCGCCGCTCCACCTGGCCCCCCCCAAAAAAACAATTATAAGGGTTAGCCCCCCCCCCCGCACCCTGTTCGGGGGGGGGGGGGGTGGGCTTGCCCACCCCCCCCAGCTCGGGGAAGCGTTAAACCCAACCTGGGGGTGGGAACCCCCAAATATCCTGGCTCTGAGGAGGTTGATGTGTTATATGGGGGGTTGGACACACAACCCCATTCTGGGGGGTGCTCCCATCCCACTGGGGTTTTACCTCCTTCTGGGGGGAGGGATGGCGGGGTTTGGGGTGGGGATCCCCTCCCAGTGGGGTTTTACCCTCCCATTAGGGCTTTACCCCCCTCCCAGTGGGGTTTATGGGGTGGGCACCCCCTCCCAGTGAGGCTTTACCCCTCTCCCAGTGGGTTTTATGGGGTGGGGGTCCTCTCCCAGTGGGGTTTTTGGGTGGGGGTCCCTTCCCAGTGGGGCTTTACCTCCCTCCCAGGGTGGGTTTTGGGGTGGGGATCCCCTCCCAGTGGGGCTTTACCCCCTTCCCGGTGGCTTTGTGGAGTGAGGGTCCCCTTCCCAGTGGGGTTTTTATCCCCTTTCCAATGTTTTTTTTGGGGTGGGGGTCCCTTCCCAGTGCCCTTTTACCCCCCTCCTAGTGTTTTTTTTTTTTTGTTTTTTTTTTTTTTTGGAGGGGGGGGGGTGGAACCCCCCCCACTCACCAGGGGCCCGTCAAGATGGGGTGTGAGATCCAACCCCCTCCCTGCCATGGGCTCCAGCCGGTTGAACTCGATGGTGCTGCGGACAACTTTACCCTCAAAATCTGGGAGGAAAAAGAAACCAACCAAGTTGGAGGGAAGAGGCGGGGGGGTCCTGGGCTTTGGGGTGTCTCAGAGGGACACCCACCCCCCCGCCCCCCCATCCCCACTGACCGGCGCTGCGGAGGGTGAAGGCGCAGCGGGGGCAGCGGATGGTGCTGTGGGGGCCCGGGCGGGGCAGGACGGAGCCGCATTCGGGGCAAAAATCCAGACAGGACTGGAAACGGGAGGGGGGCAGCTCCATGGCTGGGGGGAGAATTTAGGGGGGGGGGGGTGTCAGTGGGGGCTCCCAATCCCCCCCCCAGCACCCCTTTATCCCTTTATTCCCTGGTGTCATTGACCCCCCAGCACCCCTCATTCCCCCCGCGGCTCAAATCACCCCACTGCCCCCCCCCTCCCCCAGCACCCCACATTGCCCCCGCCCCCCAAAACCCATCCCAACGACCCCCCCTCATTGCCCCACACTCCCCCCACCTCCCCATTGCCCCCCAATACCTCCCAACACCTTAATGACACCCCCCAGCCCCACACCAACCCAACGCTCCCATCGACCCACGTCCCCCAGTCCCCTGCCCCCAATATTCCCCCACCGCCCGGAGCAGACAAGTCCAACTTCCTCCGCGGCGACCAGAGCGGCAAGACCGCGCGCGTGCGGAGAAACCCCCGCCCCCTCCTTTACGTCACTTCTCCCCGCCCTAAACTTGCGGAGCGAGGCGTTCATTCCTGGAGGCCTCACGGATTGGTTGATAGAGCTGCCATTCACTGATGGGGGCGGGACGGGTAAGGGGCGGGGCCCAGCGGTGTGTGGGGGATTGGGGCGTGCTTATAAGGGGGCGTGTCTACCGGTGGTGGTGGGCGGTCCCCTGTGCCACCGGGGGGGTGTGGCCTGACGTGAGAGGCGTGGTCTACACAGGGAAGGAAGCACGGGGGGCGTGGCCTTGCCGTTGCCATGGCGTCGCTTCCGGTGCGGCGGGGCGGAAGTGGCGGGCGCTGCCGGGAGGCGCCGCTGGTACGGGGAGGGGGGGGGGCGGGTTTTGGGGGGGCTTTGGGACCGGATCGGGCCCTTTGGGGGGGATCCCCCTGTCCCTCGTGGCCGTGGGGGGGGCCCTCCTCTCCCCTATAGCGATGGAGGGGCCGCGCCCGTCCGCTGTGGGGGTCGGAGGGGCCTTTAGTGTCCCCTATGGAGGTCTCGGGGGGGCTGAGGGTTGGGGGGGGGGGGGCTCCTCTGACCCCTGTGGGGTGTTGAGAGGGATGGGGGGGGGCAGCAGTCCCCTATAGGGGTTTTAAGAGGGCTCCCCTGTCCCCTCGGGGGGGCTGAGAGGGGCTCCTCTGACCCCTATGGGGTTATCAGGGGGGTTGGGGGGGGTCCTCTGTCCCCTATAGGGGCTGGGGGGGGGGATGATCCCTTGTCCCTATAGAACTGGGAGGAGTCACACACCCACCCCCCCCCCCCCCCATTCCTGGCAGGAATTTCTCTCCCCGGGGATTTTGGGGTTCTGCAGCATCCCCGGGGAGATCTAGGGGGGGGTTGTTCTCTCTGTAAAAAAAAAGGGGGGTGGGGGATAGGAGGGAATTTGGGCATTTTAACCTTTTCCTCCTCATTTTTAGAGCTCATCTGGACACACCAACCCCACAACCCCCACCCCAAAAAAAAAAAAAAACAAACCATGGCTGGGAGCTGGGAGCTGCTGAACCCCACGAGAGCGGACGGACAGATGGCCTGACCCCCCCCTTTCCCCCTCCTCCACGACCGTGAGGAAGCTCCGACGGGACAAAAGCAGCGAATTCCCCCGATTCCTGAGGGATTCCCAGGCGGTTCTGGAAAAGGGGGGGGAGGGGGGAACCCCAGCGACCCCCCTCCCCCTGGAGCGAGCCACAACCAGGTAAACCCCCCAAAATTTTAACCTGGAGAGAGAAGGGAAACATTTTTCCTGGCTGCTCGCCCTCTAATCCTCACTGGAAGGGGGCTAAAACCTCCCCCAAAAGCCAAAAAATTGGCCAAAAAAATTAGATTTTTAGGAAGATTGTGGCGGTGGGGTGACGCTCAGTGGGAAATCCCGTGGATGAAGGGATTCATTTTGCCCAAGACGAGGGTTGGTTGCCATCGAGCTCCATCGTTGCGGTTTATTTTGGCGTCGCCTGGGCTGAAATGAAGCCAAAAAGGTGAAAAAATGAGGTGAAAAAACTGGGGGGCGGGGGGAGGTCCCCGAAAGCAGCGCTCACTTGCTCGGGCCCTTCCAAGTGGTTTCGGGGTTGCTGAGTTCAGAACTGCTTTCCCCCTAGGGTGCAAAAAAGAGCCTGGATTAATTAAAAAGAATATTTAATGAGTTATTTAGGGGTGGCAGAGCGAAACAGGTGGGCGTTTGCCCAAAATGGGGGTTTGGGGAGTCTGGGGGGATGCCGTGACGAGGGAAAAGAGCTTAAAAATCTCCCCCAAAACTTCAGGAAGCTCTGGATTTGGGGTGTTTCACCTCTAAAAACTCCTGAGGGGGGGGAAAAAAAGGGGGGGTGTCGCCCACCCCCCCAATCCCTGGATTTGGGGGGATTTGGGGTGCTGGAGGATTTAATTTAATATAATTATCGGTCGCTCGGAGTCTCCCCCGGAGCGAAGCCGAGGGCAGGGAAAATCCCCAGCTCTGCTTACTCAGCGCCTCGCCGCCGGCTTGTGCCTTGCTGCCGAGAAACGTTGGGTGAAACCGCGGCTGAACCCTCCCCACCCCTCCCCGCCTTGGGCTAAAACCACCCTCGGTGTGGGCCAAAAAACCCGCAGTTTGGGCCAAACCCCCTCGCTCTGACCCCAGCCCCGGCGTTTTGAGCTGCCACGAGGCCGAGCTGCTTTCGGCCCCGCAGGTACGGCTTCATCCCAGCGTCTTTCTCCTCAGGGACGCAACTGAGAAGCGTGAAATCCTCACAATTGACTTTTTTTTTCCTTTTTTTTTTTTTTTTTTTTTTTCCCCCCCTCACTTTCCTCCTCTCCGGCCGTTTTTTTGGGGCCAGATGAGTTTGTTGGGGCCGGGAAGGGGGAACTGTGCTATCGGCATTTTCCATCTTCACCCTTCCCCTTGGGCGGGGGGAAACCAGGCTCACCCTCCTTTCCTACCTCTCTACACCCCTTTTTTTGCTTTTTTTCCTTTGAAATGCCCCTTTTCCGGGTGTTTTTTTTCCTTTTAATTCCCTTTTTCCGCTCGCCAACGTGGCCCGCGGCGGCGTTAACCCTTAAGCCGCTCCCCCGCGCCGCTCCCTCACCAGAGTTAAGCAATCGCTTTTTTTTCCCCTCTTTATTTTTTCTGTTGCTTTTTTAACTCTGCCTTATTTTTTTTTTTTCCTTTTCTTTTTTCTCCTAATTCCCCTTTCCCCCCCCCGCTTCCCTCCTCCCCTTTTTTTGCCACCGCTGACATCTTGCCTCTGCTGGCAGGAGTCGGGCCGGCCTCCGGGTGAGTAAAAAACTTAAGGAAAACAGAACTTTGTGAAGGTTTTGCTGCTCAAACGTGATATTTTATTTTATTTATCCCCAGTTTGCAAACAGAAACCGCCCCCACTTCACCCCCCTCAACCTCCACGGTGGCAAAGCCTCACCGGAGCCAACTCCTGGGTTAACGTTTAACGGGAGCGGACTCTGCCCCCCTCCTCCTCCCTGCACTGAGATTTGGGGTCGGGGTTTATCATTTGCTTTTTTTCCCCCCAGTTATTTAAGCTTTTTTTTTTTTTTTTTTTTTTTTTTTTCCTCTGTATTTTTGCAGCGCCGCGTTTCTGCTGGGAGTTCTCCCCAGGGCCGTGCAGTTTCGCTTCCTCTCCCCACGGCGGGGGTCGCTTCTCTTTTTGGGGAGGGAAGTTTTGGGGTGTCGCAAGCACGGGGTGTCCTCGTCCCCCCTCCAGCTCCAGTTTGAGGTGGTGGGGGGGTGATGTGTGTGTGTCCTCTTTTTTTTTTTTTTTTTTTTTTAACCCCCTTCCCCCTGCCTTTTGCCAGGTCCATGGCGTGGGAGTGAGCGCTGAAGGATGCTGAAGAAGAGCAGCTTGGTGGTGTGGGGGGCGGCGCTCTTCGTCGCCTGGAACGGCCTCCTCCTCCTCTTCCTCTGGAGCCGCCCGGCTTCCCCCGGCGAAGGCGACCGGCTGACGGCCGAGGTGATCCGCTTGGCCCAAGATGCCGAAACCGAACTGGAACGGCAAAAAGAACTCCTCCGCCAGATCCACCGCTACAGCGGGCTGGGGGGGCGGCGGCGCGGGGTTCCAGTCACCCCTCGCCCCCCTCCGCCCCCCCGCCCTTCCCCGCCGCCGCGACTCCCCGAGCCCCCCGCCGCCGTTTTGCCGGTGCTGGTGATGGCTTGCGACCGCAGCACCGTCCGGCGGTGCCTGGATAAACTTTTACGTTACCGTCCCTCGGCTCAACGTTTTCCCGTCATCGTCAGCCAGGATTGCGGGCACGCCGAAACGGCTCGCGTCATCGCTTCGTACGGCGACGCCGTGGCTCACATCCGCCAGCCCGATCTCGGCGACATCCCGGTGCCGGCCGAGCACCGTAAGTTCCAAGGTTATTACAAAATCGCCCGGCATTACCGCTGGGCGTTGGGCCAGGTTTTCCGGACCTTCCGTTACCGCGCCGCCATCGTGGTCGAGGACGATTTAGAAGTCGCTCCGGATTTTTTCGAGTATTTCCAAGCGACGTTCCCGCTCCTCCTCGCCGACCGCAGCCTCTGGTGCGTCTCCGCTTGGAACGACAACGGCAAAGAGCAAATGGTGGACGTCGGGGAAGCCGAGTTGCTTTACCGGACTGATTTTTTTCCTGGCCTCGGTTGGTTGCTCTTAGCCGAACTTTGGGATGAACTTGAACCCAAGTGGCCGCGAGCTTTTTGGGACGATTGGATGCGCCAGCCCGAACAGCGCCGAGACCGCTCCTGCATCCGCCCCGAAGTCTCCCGTACGATGACGTTCGGTCGCAAAGGAGTGAGCCACGGGCAGTTTTTCGACCAATATCTGAAATTTATCAAACTGAACGACCGCTTCGTGCCTTTTACCCAGCTGGATCTTTCTTACCTCAAAAAGGAAGAGTACGAACGTTTTTTCCTCGCGAAGGTTTACGCCGCGCCGGAGGTGAGGGTGGAGGAGCTCCAAGGGAACCGCCGGCGGGAGCTGGGCACCGTCCGCTTGCAGTACAGCGGCCGCGATTCCTTCAAAGCCTTCGCCAAAGCCCTGGGGCTCATGGACGACCTCAAATCCGGCGTCCCCCGCGCCGGTTATCGCGGCATCGTCAGCTTCGTCTATCGGGGGCGGCGCGTTTATCTCGCGCCTCCCTCGGACTGGACGGGTTACGATCCCAGTTGGAGTTAGCGGGGCGCCGTCGCTGCGCGGGGGGGGGATTATTTTTTTTTTGTGTGTGTGCGTGCGCGCGCCCCCCTTTTTCATCATCTTTTTATTTGTATTTTTTTTTTTGTTTCGGTGTGGCTTCAGCGGGGTGGGAGGCGGCGGGGGGGGGGATAGGATTTTTGGCACCCAGCAGCAGCAGCAGCAGCAGCAGCAGCAGCAAAGCGCCGCTTCTCCGGTGCCGCTGCGGGGGAAGATTTGGGGTGAAAGTGGCTCCGAGCGGAGAAATTATTTTCCAGAATAAAAGGAAAAAAAAAAAAAAAAAAGACTAAATTTTTTTAAAACAAAACAAAACAAAACCAAAAAACCCAAAACCCCACAAAATTCAGATTTTATTTGCTCAGCTCATCCACACCGCCCAGGCTCTGTATTGCACTCTAGGGCCTTGTCCCTGTATTCAGCTTGATGCTCTGGGTGCTGCACGCTGTAAAGCGATCTATATGGGTCTGTACAGATCTATAGGGGTCTGTACGCATCCATAGGGGGTCTGTACAGATATATGTGCCCTGGTTCCTATAGGGTCTCAGCCCTATTCCAGGCCCTATATTGGGCTGTGGGGTCTAGAATCTCTATAAGAGTCTGTTCTAGTCCCTATATGTGATTGTACACCCTGGACCCTATATATATACCATATATATGTATATATACATATATATATGTATGCATACACACCAGGCTGTTGGGTGCCATAGGGTTTGGGCTCTGTGGTTTTGTCCCTATATCAGGCTATAGGGTCTGGGTATCACACTCCATACGTTCCCCTCACCCTATATCACAGCCCGTTTCACAGCCTGCTCGCTGGTCTGTACGTTCTGCCCCATATGTTCCACTGCTGGGGTCTGAGGGGGAGCATCGTTTCTGCTGCTAAAAAGCCCCTTTTGTGTTTAAAAAAGAAAAAGGAAAAAAAAGACCCTTTTTAGTTTAAATAAACCCTCAGCCGTGGCTTTTTTTTGGAGGGGGGAGATGGGCAGTGAGGGGTTTGAGGGGGGGGGAGAAATGTCTTGCTCGGCTTCGTTTTGGGGTGGGAAAGCTTCTTTTGAAAGCAGGGGAAGTTCTGAAATAGAGGAACTGAAATGATGAAATTTTATCCCAGTAAATTGGGATAAGAAGTGGGGAAAAGGCTGGGGGGCAAAACTGGGCAGGGTGGTGACACTGGGAGGGATTCATCCCCCCTCTCCTCCCTCCAAGCAGGATTTGGGTTAAATCTGGCTGGTTTTGGCTATTTTTGGAGGCATTCCATCCCCACCTCTGCTGCTGGTGCTGATACACCAAATCTTTTTACTTTCATTTAAAAGGGGGACAGTCCAACCCCCCCCCAAAAATGGGGGGTTTGGGGTTTATCAGCACTTTTATTAACCAATTCCTCCCCAATTGGGGGTTTTCTTCCCCACAAGGAGCGTTTTGAGGTGGAAAGCCCCCATTTCCCAGCACACTGCCCAAAACATGCCAAACCTCCCCAAAACCAGAGGCTTCAAGCCACTGACTCCCGCCCCGGGGTTGACAGTGGAGCTGTATTTTGGAGCAAAATACGCCCAAATTGGTGGTTTGGGGGGGGGATAACGATCCCGTGATTTTAAAAGTGCCTTTTGAACCCCGTTTTTATAAACACCCGCCGATTATTAACCCGAATAGTTGCAAACCCGCCCCCGAAATCCGCTTTTTTCCACTTAAAACGGATCACTGTGAGGGAGCAGGGGCGGTTTAACGCTCCCGACCTCGCCGGGGACCCGCAGTCCTCACTCAGGTCCGCCCCTCCGCCGCCACCGCCCCTCGCTGCGTCGCGCAGTTTTCACTCAGGTCCGCTCCAGGGAGGGTCACCTGCGGGGAGCGGCGCAGCCAATGGAACGCCGCGATGGGGAGGGGGTGGCCAATCAGAGCGCGCAGCGCCCTTCTAACAGGCGGGGCGCGCCGCGGTTGGCGGGAACGGCGCGGCGCGATAGCGCGGGCAAAGCAGGTGGCGGCGACTCCTCCTCGTCAACCTCCCCCCAAAAACGCTCTAAACACCCCCAAAACGCGCCCGTCTCCCTGCCGGCTGTGGCGAAAACTCCGTCTTTCCCGGAAAAAAACTCCTTCAGCTGCTCCCCGCGGCCTCTTTTCGCAGGTTCCTGCGAGGTTTCTCTCTCCCCTGGGAGGGTTTGGGGGTCCGCGGCGCTGCTGTGGAGGCTCCGCGGGCCGGCTGCGAGGCGCTGGTGCTGGTGCTGTTCGAGGAATGGGGGCCCTGTGCCCGCCACGCCAAGCGAGCTGCCATCCAAATCGCCAGCGTGAGGCTTGTGAGGTGCCTTCGAGGGAGAAGAGGCTGATTTTTTTTTTCTCCTTACCCCTCCCCCGCCTGCAGAGCTATGCCGAAAGGGCACATTTTGGGGGTTGTTCCTTTGTGTGTGCTAACTTTCAAATTAAAGCCATGGAGAAGCAAAGCGAAAGAAATGAGAACATCAGGAGCTCATCTGAGCAGGAAACTGCAAAGAAGCATTTTGATTTTTTACTCGGGACAGGGAGCGCCGCTGGACCTTGCGCTGTGCCGGGTTCTCATGTTTTGAGGGCGATGTCGCCTACGACTCACTTCACCACGAATCAAGCAGGGAAATGACTAATTATACAACTGAGCTGGGCTGTAATTTAGGTTTAGCGGTGATCTGCGGCTTTGTCAGGGACCTTATTTTAAATTAGGTCCCCGGAGATGAAAGCAGCCACCCGCCCCGCTGCTTTTCCTGGTGGTTTCTCCTCTTCCTCGGGCCGTTGTCACGAGTCTCTGTGGACGGGGAGGCGAGTCCGGCAGTGGAGGTGGAGCGATTGGGGCTGTAAGAGCCAGAAACCTGCCCGGTCCTGCCTGCGCTGCCTGATAACAGCGCTTTATTATGTGGTTTAACCCTACTAACGGCTTCCTGCTGTCTCAAGATGCTGGTTTGTTTATTCTTTCCCCTTCTCTTCGCTCATAGGTGGTGAAATGGGAGGATGAAGTCTGGGCCGTGGCCTCTCTCCCTGCTCACATCCTGGCAGCGACTGCAAAACCACAGGGAGGCCCCAGCCCGAGTGATCCCGGGAGGCACAAGAAGTGGTTTTATCCCGTTCCCCCCCTAAATTCCCTGCAAATCCTAAGCAGAAACTTATCTGCTTGCAAAACCTTCCTACGAGGCGTCCAATGGCAGCAGCAAATCCTTTTTTTTTTTTTTTTGTTTTCCTCCTTAAATTGAGCTTTTTACATTGGCAGGGGGTGGGGTTGGGATTCTCCCTGTTTTTCTGGGCCATGTTTCCATTGACAAACAGCCAGGGAAACAAAAACCTCTCCATCCCTGTCCTCCCACTGAGGATGTTTCCTCAGGGGGAAATGTGGGTGTTTTGCAGCACGATGAGGAGAAAAACTCAACAAAAAGCATTAAATTGGGGAAAAAACCCACACCTCAAGCACAGCCCTCTCCCCAGCGTGCAAAACCCAGCTCTGCTCCAGGCCCGTGTGCAATGTGCTCCTCTTTCTTTAATTTTCCCCCTCCTTTAAAAAGTAATAATAATAAATGGGTGAAAAATGTGTATTCAGGGTGGGTTTTGCTTTGGGAAAGGGGTTTGGGATGAGCACTGGGAAGCAAGATATTCCCTTGTCTTTTCCTCTTTCAAGGCTTATTTTCACTGGAGAACTGCCAGCAGAGCTGCAAAAAAAAAAAAAAAATTATTTAAGGGGAATTTTGGGTCCTTGCAAACCCGTCAAGGAGTGGGATGGCGAAATGGGATTAGTTTTGTTAAATTAGGTGTTAAAAGGAAAAGCAAATATGGGGCTGGGGTGGTGGAAGGGTCTGGTTTTGGGGGGTTCAGGGGCAGAGGGTGAGCAGAGCTGGCTCCTCGCCCCGCCAGAGCAGTGGCTGGAGTTGTTCCCCAGTGAAAGCTGCCTGGGGGAAGGTGAAGATTTTGGTCTCGCTGTCGGCATAACCCAAAACCACCTCAACATGTGGGGCTGGGCCGGGTAAGAGCCCGTAGCTGCCCCAAGCACGGCCCAAATGCCTCGTTCGGGGCTGAGACCGAAGCAGCCCGTATGGGACACCAAACCTCAGTTTAACCATCAACCCCAGCACCTCAAAAGCAAAAATCCCAGGGGAAAAGGCTGCAGGGTGAGGAAAAGACGCCTAAAAATGGCATTTCTGGTGATGCTTTTTGGTCCATATACCTGCTCCGGGTGACTTGGGCATCCTGGAGAGGGAGAGATGCTCAGTGCTGTTTGCCTGGGGGAAAAAAAAAAGCCAAAGAGGAGGAAAACAGAGGGATTTGGGGGAAGGATTTGGCTCGCCCCCTTAGCAGGTCACTGTCCGGTTGCCAGTGCTTGGCCCGGAGCTCAGCGACTTCACTGCGTCGCTGCTCCTCCAGCCCTCAATGTAGGCAACACAGCTGGATCAAGAAGGGTGATTTCTGCTTGTCCAGCACCCGCAGAGGCCCTTCCAGCAGCTTCTGCTTCTTAACATTGACTCAAATCTGGGGGATGAAGGAAGAGGAGGAGGAGGATGGGTGAAGCAGGTTGCACCCCGACGGCGGGAGCACCCACCAGCATCTCCCGTCTCGTCTCCTCCGCTGCCAGCCCAGCGCATCGCTCGTCCTCCTCTTGCAAGGCTTTCAGGGAAGCTTCGAATCATTCCTGCAAGCGGGAAAAGGGGTTTTGGCTCCTGGAGAGGGGTAAAAAGGGGGGGCTGGCACCCCTAAAGCACACTGGAAGCGGCCAGCATGGGCGGCCCCGTCCTCACCCTCCTCTCTGGCTGTGCTGAAACAGATATGCAAATGTATATCCCCATTATAATTAGTTTTCTAGCTATGCTATAGGTACACCCATACATTATCTCTATAGATATATAAGTATATAGTGATACATGCCCACTATGGGTCTCCCAGCTGGGTTGGGTTACCCCATCTCTCCAAAACCTCCCCTAAAAGTCCCCGCCAGCCCCTTAAACACCCCAATGCCCTTTTTTTCCCCCTTCCTCACACCCCCAGCCAGGTCCAGACTCCCTTTGTGGACCCCCATTTCCCTTCCACACCCAGAAAGGGAGCAGAAACCCTCCACAATACAGGCGCTGAGGGAAAGCAGGAGCTTTTAAATCATAGATCTTGAGAATTTTGGTCCCCATACTGCCCCGCCCCATTTCATATGTAAGCCTCAGCAAATTGCAGCATTTCAGCTCAATTTTGACTTGTGGGTGCTCGCAGGGCTTTTTTCCCCTGGAAAGGTGGGGAAAAGCTTTGCCCCATTGAAAATACCTATTTATTGGGCTGAGTTTTAAGGGAAATTGGGCTTTTAGAGTCACTCGGGCATGGGGAGGGTGTTTGAACTGGGGTTTTGCTCACCCTGTACTCGCGAGCAGCCTCTTCGAGGGGCACGGTGAGGTGGGGGTGATGCTACGATGGCAAAAATTGTGGCCACAACCCAGGAGCGTGACAGGATCATGGAAAAAAATCCAAGCAGATGGTGCAGGTGGTTTCCTCCTGGAGATTTTCCATGGCGTTTCTCGTGGCTGTGGCTGAAGCAACGAGGTTGGGGGGTTTTATGAGCCCTTTTTGTGGAGCCTCACAAGAGAAAACAACACAGAGCTTATCTGGTGTTTCTCCTGCCCCAGTGATACAATAACCCCCAAGGACAAGGCCAGCAGGGATTTAAGGACAAAAAGGAACACAGGTGGTGATTTCTGTGGGATTAGGAGAGGTGATTTATTGGCGGGGTGAGTTTTCCACCATTCTGGCTGTACCCGGAGGGGAGCAAACTGTGGCCGGCGGGTGGCTGCAGAAAGGAGGGATTAATTCAGGAATGCAATGAGTTCCTGCTACGTCCCACAGAGCTCATGTGGATATTAGCCATGTCGCCAACAATAAACCCAGTGGGGGGGGTTAAACTGAAATAAAACCCCACTGCTAAACCTCAGCACCTGAATCAGATGTGAAAAACAAGAAGCGGAGAGGAAAAAATAAGCACTAGCTGGCAGAGGATGTGGGGGGTGGAGGTGGTGTTAGAGCAGCCCAACCCAGGAGGGAATAATGTTAATGCAGTTGTAGAAGAAAATTAATTCAGGGAACCAAACCAAACGAGGGTCTTTGAGCAGGAAGTTTCACTTTTATAGAATGTAGCCCACTTAAAAATATTTTTTTTTAAAAGAGACTAATCAGGAATTATTGTAGTTATGAATAAGGCTGATAAAACAGTAAAATAAATTGGCTATTTCCAAACAAAGGTGTAAAAACAGCAGCTCGCTGAACCCCAAATTAATCAGCTTTGGCTTTTCCCCAAGAAAACCACAGCCCTTTCCTACGGGGATATCAGCGGCGCTGCCAAACCCCCTCACTCCGGCTTGCAACGAGGGAAAAAAAAAGGTAGAAGCGATGCAAAACCCACCTGTTTTTTCATTTTTTAAGGCCGTTAATAGACCCAGCTCCGCTCTTAGGCGAGGAGGGGCGGGGGTGGAGCCCACCTTGGCCTCGGGAGAGCGGATCGGAAAGTGCCATTGTTATTGGTTGACTTGGGCAGCCAATGGGTAGCCTCATCGTGTCAGGACAGCCAATAGAAGGAGGCGTTTGTGATCCTCTGCCCCTCCGTTCACACCCGCGTGGGGAGCCTCGAGGATGCGATGGAGCAAAGCGCGATCCGACCGGACAGGAGACAACAGGAGGGAGTAAACCAAAATCAGTTCCAAACTTTAATCTCTCGCGGTAGCTCTCTGGGTAGAAAAAAAAAAAAAAAAAAAGCAAAAAAATCTCTCCGAAATCCTTATTTCCTTTTTTTTTGCTTTTTTAGTTAAAAAAATGCACATACATATATATATACGTATGGTTAGTCCTAGCAAAGCGCCTGCAACAGGGCTTTAATTAACAAGAGATCAACTTCACATTTAATTCTTAGTTGTTTCGGGCACTTACTAGCTCTTTGTAAGAGGGATCTCAGCCTGCGAGAGCCTTTGGCAGCAGAACGAGAAGCCAGGGCTGTGCTAGATATTTTCCAGAAACCGGCATTTTTGCGCACTTTCTGTGATCTCTGTGCCCGAAAGCAAACCACCGTTTGTACTCGATTTGAATTTTATTTTTTGCTTGTAAAGACTGTCCGGAGCTGCAGCATCGCGGTGCAAGCGTGCGTGGCAGCCTCTTGAATTTTCTGAGGCAATTTTTAGCGGTTTTGGTGTGGGTTTTTTTTTTGGTTTGTTGTTGTTTGTTGTTGTTTTTTTTAGGGGGTAGAAAAGCCGGTTTTGGCGGCGGCGGGAAGGTACGTGCGGGTTGACTCGGTTGCGTCCGCCGGGGAGGGGCGGGGGGGGGGGATGAGAGCGCGAGACGTTGACTCGGTTGCGTCCGGCCCGGGGCTATATAAAGGGGCCGCCGGGGGGCGCTGCGCCGCAGTTGCGAGCTGACGCCGGAGGGAGGAAGAGCGAAGCGAGAGGGCGGCAGCGCGAAGCGAGAGGGCGGCAGCGGCGAGGTGAAGGCAGCGGCCCGGCCCGGCGATGCCGCGGGGGAGAGTCGCGCCGCAGCGAGGCGCTTCGAGGGCGGCGATGCCGGTGGCGAAGAAGCGCGGCAGGTTGTCGCTGTCGGATCTCATCCTCCGCGCCGTTTGCCTCTCGACGGCTCGCAAAGGCGCTTCGTTAGCTCTCATTAAGAAGACGCTCGCCGCCGGAGGTTACGACGTGGTGAAGAACAGGGGGCGCTTGAAAGCGGCGGTCGGTGCTTTGGTCAGCAAAGAACTCCTGCAGCGGGTGACGGGCAGCGGCGTCGCCGGTTCGTTTCGCATCGGCCGTGTCGGTAAGCAGCGACTGGAGGGAGCCGGGCGGCGCGGGAGGGCGGCCCGTGAAGTGCGTCAGCACCCCGCCGGGAAGAGAAAGGGGCCAAGGCGCGGTGTTAAAGCCACCGCGCAGCGGCTGAAGAAGCCGAGAAGGCGCCGGGGAAAAGCGGTGAAGGCGGCGGCCGTGGAGGAGGCGGCGGCTGGGGGCGCGGAGGAGGCCGGTGGTCCTACTGCGGTGGCGGCTAGGGGAGAGTTTTAGAAACGCGATGAAAATAGTAATAAAGGTTGAACCCAAAGACTCTTTTAAGAGCCACCCCAGGGGGTTCAGCGGAGGAGCTGGTCACGGGGCGGGGGAGCCCCTTGCTGGTTCCTCCAAGGCGAAGCGATGGTGAAAAAGCTGCGTGAGGGAAGGGCGAGGCGCGAATAGGGGCGGTGCGGGGGCTGTGGCCGTTGCTTCGTGTCACTGAAAGAGCTGATGGGTGGGGTGTGACTAAAAGAGCTGCAACGGGGGAACAGGGCGAGGCGGCACTAAAAGAGCTGCACCGAGGGCCGGCCGCTGCCCCGGGTCACTGGAAGAGCTGTAGGGAGGGGAGGGTGAGATGGGACTAAAAGAGCTGCAACGGGTGGAATGGCGAAGCGGCGCTGAAAGAGCTGTACTAAGGGGTGGCCGCTGTGCCCAAGTGTGAATAAAAGTGCTGAACAGGTGGGGAGGGCGAGGTGTGACTAAAAGAGTTGCAATGGTGGGACAGGGCGAAGCGGCACTAAAAGCTGTGCCGAGGGGTGAATAAAAGGGCTGCACGGGAAGGCCGGAGCTGCGCTGCAAGAGCCGTACCGAGGGCTCGCCACCGTCTTGTGTGTCAAGAGCTGATCCGAGGAAGAGCAGCAGCGAGGGAAGAGAAGCGCGAGGTGGAGGCGGCCGGGGCTGCAGCGAAGGGAAGCGGCGCTAAAAGAGCTGCACCGAGGGCCGGCCGCTGCCCTGGGTCCCTGGAAGAG
Source organism: Tyto alba (assembly GCF_018691265.1). Taxonomy (NCBI): domain Eukaryota; kingdom Metazoa; phylum Chordata; class Aves; order Strigiformes; family Tytonidae; genus Tyto; species Tyto alba. The sequence continues at coordinate 327,279 of NW_024881265.1, read as the reverse complement.
CTGCAGGGAGGGGAGGGTGAGGTGTGACTAAAAGAGCTGCAACGGGGGAACAGGGCGAAGCAGCACTGGGAGAGCTGTGCCGAGGGGTGAATAAAAGGGCTGAACAGGTGGGAGGGGCGAGGTGTGAATAAAAGAGCTGCAACGGTTGGGGAATGGGGAAGCGGCACTAAAAGTTGCGCCGAGGGGTGGCTGCTGCCTTGGGTTACTGTAAGAGCTACAGGGAGGAGGGGAGGGTGAGGTGTGACTAAAAGCTGCAATGGGGGGGAATGGCGAAGCGGCACTAAAAGAGCTGCGCCGAGGGCCGGCCGCTTCGCCGAGGCGTAAATAAAAGTGCTGAACAGGTGGGGAGGGCGAGGTGTGACTAAAAGAGCTGCAACGGTTGGGGGACGGGGAAATGGCACTAAGAGATGTGCCGAGGTGTGAATAAAAGGGTTGCTCAGTTGGGAAGGGCGAGGTGTGACTAAAAGAGCTGCAATGGGGGGAAATGGCGAAGCGGCACTGGAAGAGCTGCGCCGAGGGGTGAATAAAAGGGCTGCAGGGTGGGAAGGGCGAGGTGTGAATAAAAGAGCTGCAACGGTTGGGGGACGGGGAAACGGCACTAAAAGAGCTGCGCCGAGGGCCGGCCGCTGCCCCGGGTCACTGGAAGAGCTGCAGGGAGGGGAGGGTGAGGTGTGACTAAAAGAGCTGCAACGGGTGGAATGGCGAAGCGGCACTGGAAGAGCTGCACCGAGGGGTGGCTGCTGCGCCCAAGTGTGAATAAAAGTGCTGAACAGGTGGGAAGGGCGACGTGTGACTAAAAGAGCTGCAACAGTTGGGGGCACAGGGTGAAGCGGCACTGGGAGAGCTGTGCTGAGGGGTGAATAAAAGTGCTGTAGAAGAGCAAAGCGGCACTAAAAGAGCTGCACCGAGGGCCGGCCGCTTCGCCGAGGCGTAAATAAAAGGGCTGCACGGTGGGAAGGGCACGGTGTGAATAAAAGAGCTGCAACGGTTGGGGGACAGGGAAGCAGCACTAAGAGCTGCGCCGCGGGCCGGCCGCTGCCCTGGGTTATTGGAAGAGCTGCAGGGAGGGGAGGGTGAGGTGTGACTAAAAGAGCTGCAACGGGTGGAATGGCAAAGCGGCGCTGAAAGAGCTGCAGCGAGGGGTGGCTGCTGTGCCCCAGTGTGAATAAAAGTGCTGAACAGGTGGGAAGGGCGACGTGTGACTAAAAGAGCTGCAACGGTTGGGGGCACAGGGTGAAGCGGCACTGGGAGAGCTGTGCTGAGGGGTGAATAAAAGTGCTGTAGAAGAGCAAAGCGGCACTAAAAGAGCTGCACCGAGGGCCGGCCGCTTCGCCGAGGCGTAAATAAAAGGGCTGCACGGTGGGAAGGGCACGGTGTGAATAAAAGAGCTGCAACGGTTGGGGGACAGGGAAGCAGCACTAAGAGCTGCGCCGTGGGCCGGCCGCTGCCCTGGGTTATTGGAAGAGCTGCAGGGAGGGGAGGGTGAGGTGTGACTAAAAGAGCTGCAACGGGTGGAATGGCAAAGCGGCGCTGAAAGAGCTGCAGCGAGGGGTGGCTGCTGTGCCCCAGTGTGAATAAAATTGCTGAACAGGTGGGGAGGGCGAGGGGGGACGGGGAAACTGCACTACAAGAGCTGCGCCCGGGGGGTGGCTGCTGCCCCGGGTCTCTGGAAGAGCTGCAGGGAGGGGAGGGCGAGGTGTGCTAAAAGAGCTGCAACGGGGGCACAGGGCGAAGTGGCACTTGGAGAGCTCCGCTGAGGTGTGAATAAAAGGGCTGTACAAGGGCGGAGCTGCACTAAAAGAAATGCAGTGAAGGGCGATGGGAAGACCTGCAACAGTGGGGGAATGGGGAAGCGGCACTAAAAGAGCTGCACCGAGGGGTGGCCGCTGCCCCGGGTCACTGGAAGAGCTGCAGGGAGGGGAGGGTGAGGTGTGACTAAAAGAGCTGCAACGGGGGAAATGGCAAAACGGTGCTAAAAGAGCTGCAGCGAGGGGTGGCCGCTGGGCCCAATTGTGAATAAAAGTGCTGAACAGGTGGGGAGGGAGAGGTGTGACTAAAAGAGCTGCAACGGGGGAACAGGGCGAAGCGGCACTAAAAGGTGCGCAGAGGGGTGAATAAAAGGGCTGCACGGGAAGGGCGGAGCTGCGCTGCAAGAGCCGTACCGAGGGCTCGCCACCGTCTTGTGTGTCAAGAGCTGATCCGAGGAAGAGCAGCAGCGAGGGAAGAGAAGCGCGAGGTGGAGGCGGCCGGGGCTGCAGCGAAGGGAAGCGGCAGTAGAAGAGCTGCGCCGAGGGCCGGCCGCTGCGCCCAAGTGTGAATAAAAGTGCTGAACAGGTGGGGAGGGGCGAGGTGTGACTAAAAGAGCTGCAACGGTTGGGGGACGGGGAAAGGCCACTAAAAGAGCTGAGCTGAGGTGTGAATAAAAGGGGTGCTCAGTTGGGAAGGGCGAGGTGTGACTAAAAGAGCTGCAACGGGTGGAATGGCGAAGCAGCACTGGAAGAGCTGCACCGAGGGGTGGCTGCTGTGCCCAAGTGTGAATAAAAGTGCTGAACAGGTGGGGAGGGCGAGGTGTGACTAAAAGAGCTGCAACGGGGGAACAGGGCGAAGCAGCACTGGGAGAGCTGTGCCGAGGGGTGAATAAAAGGGCTGCACGGTGGGAAGGGCGAGGTGTGAATAAAAGAGCTGCAACGGTTGGGGAATGGCGAAGCGGCACTAAAAGAGCTGCGCCGAGGGGTGGCCGCTTTGCCGAGGTGTAAATAAAAGGGCTGAACAAGTGGGAGGGGTGAGGTGTGACTGAAAGAGCTGCAACGGGGGAACAGGGCGAAGTAGCACTGGGAGAGCTGCGCAGAGGGGTGAATAAAAGGGCTGCACGGGAAGGCCGGAGCTGCGCTGCAAGAGCTGTACCGAGGGCTCGCCACCGTCTTGTGTGTCAAGAGCTGATCCGAGGAAGAGCAGCAGCGAGGGAAGAGAAGCGCGAGGTGGAGGCGGCCGGGGCTGCAGCGAAGGGAAGTGGCGCTAAAAGAGCTGCACCGAGGGCCGGCCGCTGCCCTGGGTCCCTGGAAGAGCTGCAGGGAGGGGAGGGTGAGGTGTGACTAAAAGCTGCAACGGGGGAAATGGCAAAACGGTGCTAAAAGAGCTGCAGCGAGGGGTGGCCGCTGTGCCCAATTGTGAATAAAAGTGCTGAACAGGTGGGGAGGGCGAGGTGTGACTAAAAGAGCTGCAACGGTTGGGGGACGGGGAAATGGCACTAAGAGACGTGCCGAGGTGTGAATAAAAGGGGTGCTCAGTTGGGAAGGGCAAGGTGTGACTAAAAGAGCTGCAATGGGGGGAAATGGCGAAGCGGCACTGGAAGAGCTGTGCCGAGGGGTGAACAAATGGGCTGTAGAAGAGCGAAGCGGCACTAAAAGAGCCGCGCTGAGGGGCGACGGGGAGACCTACAACGTGGGGGAATGGGGAAGCGGCACTAAAAGAGCTGCACCGAGGGGTGGCCGCTGCATCCAAGTGTGAATAAAAGTGCTGAACAGGTGGGAAGGGCGAGGTGTGACTAAAAGAGCTGCAATGGTGGGACAGGGCGAAGCGGCACTAAAAGCTGTGCCGAGGGGTGAATAAAAGGGCTGCACGGGAAGGCCGGAGCTGCGCTGCAAGAGCCGTACCGAGGGCTCGCCACCATCTTGTGTGTCAAGAGCTGATCCGAGGAAGAGCAGCAGCGAGGGAAGAGAAGCGTGAGGTGGAGGCGGCCGGGGCTGCAGCGAAGGGAAGCGGCGCTAAAAGAGCTGCACCGAGGGCCGGCCGCTGCCCTGGGTCCCTGGAAGAGCTGAAGTGAGGGGAGGGTGAGGTGTGACTAAAAGAGCTGCAACGGGGGAACAGGGCGAAGCAGCACTGGGAGAGCTGTGCCGAGGGGTGAATAAAAGGGCTGCACGGTGGGAAGGGCGAGGTGTGACTAAAAGAGCTGCAACGGTTGGGGGATGGGGAAGCGGCACTAAAAGAGCTGCGCCGAGGGATGGCTGCTTTGCCAAGGTGTGAATAAAAGTGCTGAACAGGTGGGAGGGGCGAGGTGTGACTAAAAGAGCTGCAACGGGGGGACAGGACGAAGCGGCACTGGAAGAGCGGCGCTGAGGACTGAACAAATGGGCAGTAGAAGAGCGAAGCGGCACTAGAAGAGCCGCACTGAGGGGCGATGGGGAGACCTGCAATGTGGGGGAATGGGGAAGCGGCACTAAAAGAGCTGCACCGAGGGCCGGCCGCTGCCCCGGGTCACTGGAAGAGCTGCAGGGAGGGGAGGGTGAGATGGGACTAAAAGAGCTGCAACGGGTGGAATGGCGAAGCGGCGCTGAAAGAGCTGTACTAAGGGGTGGCCGCTGTGCCCAAGTGTGAATAAAAGTGCTGAACAGGTGGGGAGGGAGAGGTGTGACTTAAAGAGCTGCAACGGTTGGGGGACGGGGAAAGGGCACTAAAAGAGCTGAGCTGAGGTGTGAATAAAAGGGGTGCTCAGTTGGGAAGGGCGAGGTGTGACTAAAAGAGCTGCAATGGGGGGAAATGGCGAAGCGGCACTGGAAGAGCGGCGCTGAGGGGTGAATAAAAGGGCTGTAGAAGAGCGAAGCGGCACTAAAAGAGCTGTGCCGAGGGGTGGCCGCTGCCCCGGGTCACTGGAAGAGCTGCAGGGAGGGGAGGGCGAGGTGCGACTGAAAGCTGTAACGGGTGGAATGGCGAAGCGGCGCTAAAAGATCTGCACTGAGGGGTGGCCGCTGTGCCCAAGTGTGAATAAAAGTGCTGAACTGGTGGGCAGGGCGAGGGGGGACGGGGAAACGGGATTACAAGACCTGCGCTGGGGGGTGGCCACTGCTCCGGGTTATTGGAAGAGCTGCAGCGAGGGGAGGGTGAGATGGGACGGAAAGAGCTGCATGGGGGGGCAATGGCGAAGTGGCACTAAAAGAGCTGCAGCGAGGGGTGGCCGCTGGGCCCAATTGTGAATAAAAGTGCTGAACAGGTGGGGAGGGAGAGGTGTGACTAAAAGAGCTGCAACGGTTGGGGGACGGGGAAAGGGCACTAAAAGAGCTGAGCTGAGGTGTGAATAAAAGGGGTGCTCAGTTGGGAAGGGCGAGGTGTGACTAAAAGAGCTGCAACGGGTGGAATGGCGAAGCAGCACTGGAAGAGCTGTGCCGAGGGGTGGCTGCTGTGCCCAAGTGTGAATAAAAGTTTTGAACAGGTGGGAAGGGCGAGGTGTGACTAAAAGAGCTGCAACGGGGGAACAGGACGAAGCTGCACTAAAAGGTGCGCTGAGGGGTGAATAAAAGGGCTGCACGGGAAGGGCAGAGTTGCGCTGCAAGAGCCGTACCGAGGGCTCGCCACCGTCTTGTGTGTCAAGAGCTGATCCGAGGAAGAGCAGCAGCGAGGGAAGAGAAGCGCGAGGTGGAGGGGCCGGGGCTGCAGCGAAGGGAAGCGGCAGTAGAGCTGCAGCGAGGGGTGGCTGCTGCGCCCAAGTGTGAATAAAAGTGCTGAACAGGTGGGGAGGGCGAGGTGTGACTAAAAGAGCTGCAACGGTTGGGGGCACAGGGTGAAGCGGCACTGGGAGAGCTGTGCTGAGGGGTGAATAAAAGTGCTGTAGAAGAGCAAAGCGGCACTAAAAGAGCTGCACCGAGGGCCGGCCGCTTCGCCGAGGCGTAAATAAAAGGGCTGCACGGTGGGAAGGGCACGGTGTGACTAAAAGAGCTGCAACGGTTGGGGGACAGGGAAGCAGCACTAAGAGCTGCGCCGAGGGCCGGCCGCTGCCCTGGGTTATTGGAAGAGCTGCAGGGAGGGGAGGGTGAGGTGTGACTAAAAGAGCTGCAACGGGTGGAATGGCAAAGCGGCGCTGAAAGAGCTGCAGCGAGGGGTGGCTGCTGTGCCCCAGTGTGAATAAAAGTGCTGAACAGGTGGGGAGGGCGAGGGGGGACGGGGAAACTGCACTACAAGAGCTGCGCCCGGGGGGTGGCTGCTGCCCCGGGTCTCTGGAAGAGCTGCAGGGAGGGGAGGGCGAGGTATGACTAAAAGAGCTGCAACGGGGGGACAGGGCGAAGCGGCACTAAAAGCTGTGCCGAGGGGTGAATAAAAGGGCTGCACGGGAAGGCCGGAGCTGCGCTGCAAGAGCTGTACCGAGGGCTCGCCACCGTCTTGTGTGTCAAGAGCTGATCCGAGGAAGAGCAGCAGCGAGGGAAGAGAAGCGCGAGGTGGAGGCGGCCGGGGCTGCAGCGAAGGGAAGCGGCGCTAAAAGAGCTGCACCGAGGGCCGGCCGCTGCCCTGGGTCCCTGGAAGAGCTGCAGGGAGGGGAGGGTGAGGTGTGACTAAAAGAGCTGCAACGGGGGAAATGGCAAAACGGTGCTAAAAGAGCTGCAGCGAGGGGTGGCCGCTGTGCCCAAGTGTGAATAAAAGTGCTGAACAGGTGGGGAGGGCGAGGTGTGACTAAAAGAGCTGCAACGGGGGGACAGGGCGAAGCGGCACTGGAAGAGCGGCGCTGAGGACTGAACAAATGGGCAGTAGAAGAGCGAAGCGGCACTAGAAGAGCCGCACTGAGGGGCGATGGGGAGACCTGCAACGTGGGGGAATGGGGAAGCGGCACTAAAAGAGCTGCGCCGAGGGGTGGCCGCTGCCCCGGGTCACTGGAAGAGCTGCAGGGAGGGGAGGGTGAGATGGGACTAAAAGAGCTGCAACGGGTGGAATGGCGAAGCGGCGCTGAAAGAGCTGTACTAAGGGGTGGCCGCTGTGCCCAAGTGTGAATAAAAGTGCTGAACAGGTGGGAAGGGCGATGTGTGACTAAAAGAGCTGCAACGGTTGGGGGCACAGGGTGAAGCGGCACTGGGAGAGCTGTGCTGAGGGGTGAATAAAAGTGCTGTAGAAGAGCAAAGCGGCACTAAAAGAGCTGCACCGAGGGCCGGCCGCTTCGCCGAGGCGTAAATAAAAGGGCTGCACGGTGGGAAGGGCACGGTGTGAATAAAAGAGCTGCAACGGTTGGGGGACAGGGAAGCAGCACTAAGAGCTGCGCCACGGGCTGGCCGCTGCCCTGGGTTATTGGAAGAGCTGCAGGGAGGGGAGGGTGAGGTGTGACTAAAAGAGCTGCAACGGGTGGAATGGCAAAGCGGCGCTGAAAGAGCTGCAGCGAGGGGTGGCTGCTGTGCCCCAGTGTGAATAAAAGTGCTGAACAGGTGGGGAGGGCGAGGGGGGACGGGGAAACTGCACTACAAGAGCTGCGCCCGGGGGGTGGCTGCTGCCCCGGGTCTCTGGAAGAGCTGCAGGGAGGGGAGGGCGAGGTGTGCTAAAAGAGCTGCAACGGGGGGACAGGGCGAAGTGGCACTGGGAGAGCTCCGCTGAGGTGTGAATAAAAGGGCTGCACGGGAAGGCCGGAGCTGCGCTGCAAGAGCCGTACCGAGGGCTCGCCACCGTCTTGTGTGTCAAGAGCTGATCCGAGGAAGAGCAGCAGCGAGGGAAGAGAAGCGCGAGGTGGAGGTGGCCGGGGCTGCAGCGAAGGGAAGCGGCGCTAAAAGAGCTGCACCGAGGGCCGGCCGCTGCCCTGGGTCCCTGGAAGAGCTGAAGTGAGGGGAGGGTGAGGTGTGACTAAAAGAGCTGCAACGGGGGAACAGGGCGAAGCAGCACTGGGAGAGCTGTGCCGAGGGGTGAATAAAAGGGCTGCACGGTGGGAAGGGCGAGGTGTGACTAAAAGAGCTGCAACGGTTGGGGGATGGGGAAGCGGCACTAAAAGAGCTGCGCCGAGGGGTGGCTGCTTTGCCAAGGTGTGAATAAAAGTGCTGAACAGGTGGGAGGGGCGAGGTGTGAATAAAAGAGCTGCAACGGTTGGGGAATGGGGAAGCGGCACTAAAAGCTGCGCCGAGGGGTGGCCACTGCCCTGGGTTACTGTAAGAGCTACAGGGAGGAGGGGAGGGTGAGGTGTGACTAAAAGCTGCAATGGGGGGGAATGGCGAAGCGGTGCTAAAAGAGCTGCAGCAAGGGGTGGCCGCTGTGCCCCAGTGTGAATAAAAGTGCTGAACAGGTGGGAAGGGTGAAGTGTGATTAAAAGAGCTGCAACGGTTGGGGAATGGCGAAGCGGCACTAAAAGAGCTGCGCCGAGGGCCGGCCGCTTCGCCGAGGCGTAAATAAAAGGGCTGAACAAGTGGGAGGGGTGAGGTGTGACTGAAAGAGCTGCAACGGGGCAACAGGGCGAAGTAGCACTGGGAGAGCTGCGCAGAGGGGTGAATAAAAGGGCTGCACGGGAAGGCCGGAGCTGCGCTGCAAGAGCTGTACCGAGGGCTCGCCACCGTCTTGTGTGTCAAGAGCTGATCCGAGGAAGAGCAGCAGCGAGGGAAGAGAAGCGCGAGGTGGAGGCGGCCGGGGCTGCAGCGAAGGGAAGCGGCGCTAAAAGAGCTGCACCGAGGGCCGGCCGCTGCCCTGGGTCACTGGAAGAGCTGCAGGGAGGGGAGGGTGAGGTGTGACTAAAAGAGCTGCAACGGGGGAACAGGGCGAAGCAGCACTGGGAGAGCTGTGCCGAGGGGTGAATAAAAGGGCTGCACGGTGGGAAGGGCGAGGTGTGACTAAAAGAGCTGCAACGGTTGGGGGATGGGGAAGCGGCACTAAAAGAGCTGCGCCGAGGGGTGGCCACTGCCCTGGGTTACTGTAAGAGCTACAGGGAGGAGGGGAGGGTGAGGTGTGACTAAAAGCTGCAATGGGGGGGAATGGCGAAGCGGTGCTAAAAGAGCTGCAGCAAGGGGTGGCCGCTGTGCCCCAGTGTGAATAAAAGTGCTGAACAGGTGGGAAGGGTGAAGTGTGATTAAAAGAGCTGCAACGGTTGGAATGGCGAAGCGGCACTGGAAGAGCTGCAGCGAGGGGTGGCTGCTGTGCCCAAGTGTGAATAAAAGTGCTGAACAGGTGGGGAGGGCGAGGTGTGACTAAAAGAGCTGCAACGGTTGGGGGATGGGGAAACGGCACTAAAAGAGCTGAGCTGAGGTGTGAATAAAAGGGGTGCTCAGTTGCAAAGGGCGAGGTGTGACTAAAAGAGCTGCAATGGGGGGAAATGGCGAAGCGGCACTGGAAGAGCTGCGCCGAGGGGTGAATAAAAGGGCTGCAGGGTGGGAAGGGCGAGGTGTGAATAAAAGAGCTGCAACGGTTGGGGAATGGCGAAGCGGCACTAAAAGAGCTGCGCCGAGGGCCGGCCGCTTCGCCGAGGCGTAAATAAAAGGGCTGAACAAGTGGGAGGGGTGAGGTGTGACTGAAAGAGCTGCAACGGGGGAACAGGGCGAAGTAGCACTGGGAGAGCTGCGCAGAGGGGTGAATAAAAGGGCTGCACGGGAAGGCCGGAGCTGCGCTGCAAGAGCTGTACCGAGGGCTCGCCACCGTCTTGTGTGTCAAGAGCTGATCCGAGGAAGAGCAGCAGCGAGGGAAGAGAAGCGCGAGGTGGAGGCGGCCGGGGCTGCAGCGAAGGGAAGCGGCGCTAAAAGAGCTGCACCGAGGGCCGGCCGCTGCCCTGGGTCACTGGAAGAGCTGCAGGGAGGGGAGGGCGAGGTGTGACTAAAAGAGCTGCAACAGGGGAAATGGCAAAACGGTGCTAAAAGAGCTGCACTGAGGGGTGGCCGCTGTGCCCAAGTGTGAATAAAAGTGCTGAACAGGTGGGGAGGGCGAGGTGTGACTAAAAGAGCTGCAACGGTTGGGGGACGGGGAAATGGCACTAAGAGATGTGCCGAGGTGTGAATAAAAGGGGTGCTCAGTTGGGAAGGGCGAGGTGTGACTAAAAGAGCTGCAATGGGGGGAAATGGCGAAGCGGCACTGGAAGAGCTGCGCCGAGGGGTGAATAAAAGGGCTGCAGGGTGGGAAGGGCGAGGTGTGAATAAAAGAGCTGCAACGGTTGGGGGACGGGGAAACGGCACTAAAAGAGCTGCGCCGAGGGCCGGCCGCTGCCCCGGGTCACTGGAAGAGCTGCAGGGAGGGGAGGGTGAGGTGTGACTAAAAGAGCTGCAACGGGTGGAATGGCGAAGCGGCACTGGAAGAGCTGCACCGAGGGGTGGCTGCTGCGCCCAAGTGTGAATAAAAGTGCTGAACAGGTGGGAAGGGCGACGTGTGACTAAAAGAGCTGCAACGGTTGGGGGCACAGGGTGAAGCGGCACTGGGAGAGCTGTGCTGAGGGGTGAATAAAAGTGCTGTAGAAGAGCAAAGCGGCACTAAAAGAGCTGCACCGAGGGCCGGCCGCTTCGCCGAGGCGTAAATAAAAGGGCTGCACGGTGGGAAGGGCACGGTGTGAATAAAAGAGCTGCAACGGTTGGGGGACAGGGAAGCAGCACTAAGAGCTGCGCCGTGGGCCGGCCGCTGCCCTGGGTTATTGGAAGAGCTGCAGGGAGGGGAGGGTGAGGTGTGACTAAAAGAGCTGCAACGGGTGGAATGGCAAAGCGGCGCTGAAAGAGCTGCAGCGAGGGGTGGCTGCTGTGCCCCAGTGTGAATAAAATTGCTGAACAGGTGGGGAGGGCGAGGGGGGACGGGGAAACTGCACTACAAGAGCTGCGCCCGGGGGGTGGCTGCTGCCCCGGGTCTCTGGAAGAGCTGCAGGGAGGGGAGGGCGAGGTGTGCTAAAAGAGCTGCAACGGGGGCACAGGGCGAAGTGGCACTTGGAGAGCTCCGCTGAGGTGTGAATAAAAGGGCTGTACAAGGGCGGAGCTGCACTAAAAGAAATGCAGTGAAGGGCGATGGGAAGACCTGCAACAGTGGGGGAATGGGGAAGCGGCACTAAAAGAGCTGCACCGAGGGGTGGCCGCTGCCCCGGGTCACTGGAAGAGCTGCAGGGAGGGGAGGGTGAGGTGTGACTAAAAGAGCTGCAACGGGGGAAATGGCAAAACGGTGCTAAAAGAGCTGCAGCGAGGGGTGGCCGCTGGGCCCAATTGTGAATAAAAGTGCTGAACAGGTGGGGAGGGAGAGGTGTGACTAAAAGAGCTGCAACGGGGGAACAGGGCGAAGCGGCACTAAAAGGTGCGCAGAGGGGTGAATAAAAGGGCTGCACGGGAAGGGCGGAGCTGCGCTGCAAGAGCCGTACCGAGGGCTCGCCACCGTCTTGTGTGTCAAGAGCTGATCCGAGGAAGAGCAGCAGCGAGGGAAGAGAAGCGCGAGGTGGAGGCGGCCGGGGCTGCAGCGAAGGGAAGCGGCAGTAGAAGAGCTGCGCCGAGGGCCGGCCGCTGCGCCCAAGTGTGAATAAAAGTGCTGAACAGGTGGGGAGGGGCGAGGTGTGACTAAAAGAGCTGCAACGGTTGGGGGACGGGGAAAGGCCACTAAAAGAGCTGAGCTGAGGTGTGAATAAAAGGGGTGCTCAGTTGGGAAGGGCGAGGTGTGACTAAAAGAGCTGCAACGGGTGGAATGGCGAAGCAGCACTGGAAGAGCTGCACCGAGGGGTGGCTGCTGTGCCCAAGTGTGAATAAAAGTGCTGAACAGGTGGGGAGGGCGAGGTGTGACTAAAAGAGCTGCAACGGGGGAACAGGGCGAAGCAGCACTGGGAGAGCTGTGCCGAGGGGTGAATAAAAGGGCTGCACGGTGGGAAGGGCGAGGTGTGAATAAAAGAGCTGCAACGGTTGGGGAATGGCGAAGCGGCACTAAAAGAGCTGCGCCGAGGGGTGGCCGCTTTGCCGAGGTGTAAATAAAAGGGCTGAACAAGTGGGAGGGGTGAGGTGTGACTGAAAGAGCTGCAACGGGGGAACAGGGCGAAGTAGCACTGGGAGAGCTGCGCAGAGGGGTGAATAAAAGGGCTGCACGGGAAGGCCGGAGCTGCGCTGCAAGAGCTGTACCGAGGGCTCGCCACCGTCTTGTGTGTCAAGAGCTGATCCGAGGAAGAGCAGCAGCGAGGGAAGAGAAGCGCGAGGTGGAGGCGGCCGGGGCTGCAGCGAAGGGAAGTGGCGCTAAAAGAGCTGCACCGAGGGCCGGCCGCTGCCCTGGGTCCCTGGAAGAGCTGCAGGGAGGGGAGGGTGAGGTGTGACTAAAAGCTGCAACGGGGGAAATGGCAAAACGGTGCTAAAAGAGCTGCAGCGAGGGGTGGCCGCTGTGCCCAATTGTGAATAAAAGTGCTGAACAGGTGGGGAGGGCGAGGTGTGACTAAAAGAGCTGCAACGGTTGGGGGACGGGGAAATGGCACTAAGAGACGTGCCGAGGTGTGAATAAAAGGGGTGCTCAGTTGGGAAGGGCAAGGTGTGACTAAAAGAGCTGCAATGGGGGGAAATGGCGAAGCGGCACTGGAAGAGCTGTGCCGAGGGGTGAACAAATGGGCTGTAGAAGAGCGAAGCGGCACTAAAAGAGCCGCGCTGAGGGGCGACGGGGAGACCTACAACGTGGGGGAATGGGGAAGCGGCACTAAAAGAGCTGCACCGAGGGGTGGCCGCTGCATCCAAGTGTGAATAAAAGTGCTGAACAGGTGGGAAGGGCGAGGTGTGACTAAAAGAGCTGCAATGGTGGGACAGGGCGAAGCGGCACTAAAAGCTGTGCCGAGGGGTGAATAAAAGGGCTGCACGGGAAGGGCGGAGCTGCGCTGCAAGAGCCGTACCGAGGGCTCGCCACCATCTTGTGTGTCAAGAGCTGATCCGAGGAAGAGCAGCAGCGAGGGAAGAGAAGCGTGAGGTGGAGGCGGCCGGGGCTGCAGCGAAGGGAAGCGGCGCTAAAAGAGCTGCACCGAGGGCCGGCCGCTGCCCTGGGTCCCTGGAAGAGCTGAAGTGAGGGGAGGGTGAGGTGTGACTAAAAGAGCTGCAACGGGGGAACAGGGCGAAGCAGCACTGGGAGAGCTGTGCCGAGGGGTGAATAAAAGGGCTGCACGGTGGGAAGGGCGAGGTGTGACTAAAAGAGCTGCAACGGTTGGGGGATGGGGAAGCGGCACTAAAAGAGCTGCGCCGAGGGATGGCTGCTTTGCCAAGGTGTGAATAAAAGTGCTGAACAGGTGGGAGGGGCGAGGTGTGACTAAAAGAGCTGCAACGGGGGGACAGGACGAAGCGGCACTGGAAGAGCGGCGCTGAGGACTGAACAAATGGGCAGTAGAAGAGCGAAGCGGCACTAGAAGAGCCGCACTGAGGGGCGATGGGGAGACCTGCAATGTGGGGGAATGGGGAAGCGGCACTAAAAGAGCTGCACCGAGGGCCGGCCGCTGCCCCGGGTCACTGGAAGAGCTGCAGGGAGGGGAGGGTGAGATGGGACTAAAAGAGCTGCAACGGGTGGAATGGCGAAGCGGCGCTGAAAGAGCTGTACTAAGGGGTGGCCGCTGTGCCCAAGTGTGAATAAAAGTGCTGAACAGGTGGGGAGGGAGAGGTGTGACTTAAAGAGCTGCAACGGTTGGGGGACGGGGAAAGGGCACTAAAAGAGCTGAGCTGAGGTGTGAATAAAAGGGGTGCTCAGTTGGGAAGGGCGAGGTGTGACTAAAAGAGCTGCAATGGGGGGAAATGGCGAAGCGGCACTGGAAGAGCGGCGCTGAGGGGTGAATAAAAGGGCTGTAGAAGAGCGAAGCGGCACTAAAAGAGCTGTGCCGAGGGGTGGCCGCTGCCCCGGGTCACTGGAAGAGCTGCAGGGAGGGGAGGGCGAGGTGCGACTGAAAGCTGTAACGGGTGGAATGGCGAAGCGGCGCTAAAAGATCTGCACTGAGGGGTGGCCGCTGTGCCCAAGTGTGAATAAAAGTGCTGAACTGGTGGGCAGGGCGAGGGGGGACGGGGAAACGGGATTACAAGACCTGCGCTGGGGGGTGGCCACTGCTCCGGGTTATTGGAAGAGCTGCAGCGAGGGGAGGGTGAGATGGGACGGAAAGAGCTGCATGGGGGGGCAATGGCGAAGTGGCACTAAAAGAGCTGCAGCGAGGGGTGGCCGCTGGGCCCAATTGTGAATAAAAGTGCTGAACAGGTGGGGAGGGAGAGGTGTGACTAAAAGAGCTGCAACGGTTGGGGGACGGGGAAAGGGCACTAAAAGAGCTGAGCTGAGGTGTGAATAAAAGGGGTGCTCAGTTGGGAAGGGCGAGGTGTGACTAAAAGAGCTGCAACGGGTGGAATGGCGAAGCAGCACTGGAAGAGCTGTGCCGAGGGGTGGCTGCTGTGCCCAAGTGTGAATAAAAGTTTTGAACAGGTGGGAAGGGCGAGGTGTGACTAAAAGAGCTGCAACGGGGGAACAGGACGAAGCTGCACTAAAAGGTGCGCTGAGGGGTGAATAAAAGGGCTGCACGGGAAGGGCAGAGTTGCGCTGCAAGAGCCGTACCGAGGGCTCGCCACCGTCTTGTGTGTCAAGAGCTGATCCGAGGAAGAGCAGCAGCGAGGGAAGAGAAGCGCGAGGTGGAGGGGCCGGGGCTGCAGCGAAGGGAAGCGGCAGTAGAGCTGCAGCGAGGGGTGGCTGCTGCGCCCAAGTGTGAATAAAAGTGCTGAACAGGTGGGGAGGGCGAGGTGTGACTAAAAGAGCTGCAACGGTTGGGGGCACAGGGTGAAGCGGCACTGGGAGAGCTGTGCTGAGGGGTGAATAAAAGTGCTGTAGAAGAGCAAAGCGGCACTAAAAGAGCTGCACCGAGGGCCGGCCGCTTCGCCGAGGCGTAAATAAAAGGGCTGCACGGTGGGAAGGGCACGGTGTGACTAAAAGAGCTGCAACGGTTGGGGGACAGGGAAGCAGCACTAAGAGCTGCGCCGAGGGCCGGCCGCTGCCCTGGGTTATTGGAAGAGCTGCAGGGAGGGGAGGGTGAGGTGTGACTAAAAGAGCTGCAACGGGTGGAATGGCAAAGCGGCGCTGAAAGAGCTGCAGCGAGGGGTGGCTGCTGTGCCCCAGTGTGAATAAAAGTGCTGAACAGGTGGGGAGGGCGAGGGGGGACGGGGAAACTGCACTACAAGAGCTGCGCCCGGGGGGTGGCTGCTGCCCCGGGTCTCTGGAAGAGCTGCAGGGAGGGGAGGGCGAGGTATGACTAAAAGAGCTGCAACGGGGGGACAGGGCGAAGCGGCACTAAAAGCTGTGCCGAGGGGTGAATAAAAGGGCTGCACGGGAAGGCCGGAGCTGCGCTGCAAGAGCTGTACCGAGGGCTCGCCACCGTCTTGTGTGTCAAGAGCTGATCCGAGGAAGAGCAGCAGCGAGGGAAGAGAAGCGCGAGGTGGAGGCGGCCGGGGCTGCAGCGAAGGGAAGCGGCGCTAAAAGAGCTGCACCGAGGGCCGGCCGCTGCCCTGGGTCCCTGGAAGAGCTGCAGGGAGGGGAGGGTGAGGTGTGACTAAAAGAGCTGCAACGGGGGGATAGGGCGAAGCGGCACTGGAAGAGCTGTACTAAGGGGTGGCCGCTGTGCCCAAGTGTGAATAAAAGTGCTGAACAGGTGGGGAGGGGCGAGGTGTAACTAAAAGAGCTGCAACGGTTGGGGGATGGGGAAGCGGCACTAAAAGCTGCGCCGAGGGGTGGCCGCTGCCTTGGGTTACTGTAAGAGCTACAGGGAGGAGGGGAGGGTGAGGTGTGACTAAAAGAGCTGCAACGGTTGGGGGACGGGGAAAGGGCACTAAAAGAGCTGAGCTGAGGTGTGAATAAAAGGGGTGCTCAGTTGCAAAGGCCGAGGTGTGACTAAAAGAGCTGCAATGGGGGGAAATGGCGAAGCGGCACTGGAAGAGCTGTGCCGAGGGGTGAATAAAAGGGCTGTAGAAGAGCGAAGCGGCACTAAAACAGCTGCACTGAGGGGTGACGGGGAGACCTACAACGTGGGGGAATGGGGAAGCGGCACTAAAAGAGCTGTGCCGAGGGGTGGCCGCTTCGCCGAGGTGTAAATAAAAGGGCCGCACGGTGGGAAGGGCGAGGTGTGAATAAAAGAGCTGCAACGGTTGGGGGACGGGGAAACGGCACTAAAAGAGCTGCGCTGGGGGGTGGCCGCTGCCCTGCGTTATTGGAAGAGCTGCAGCGAGGGGAGGGTGAGGTGTGACTAAAAGAGCTGCAACTGGTGGAATGGCAAAGCAGCGCTGAAAGAGCTGCAGCGAGGGGTGGCTGCTGTGCCCCAGTGTGAATAAAAGTGCTGAACAGGTGGGAAGGGTGAGGTGTGACTAAAAGAGCTGCAACGGGGGAACAGGACGAAGCTGCACTAAAAGCTGCGCTGAGGGTTGAATAAAAGGGCTGCACGGGAAGGCCGGAGCTGCGCTGCAAGAGCCGTACCGAGGGCTCGCCACCGTCTTGTGTGTCAAGAGCTGATCCGAGGAAGAGCAGCAGCGAGGGAAGAGAAGCGCGAGGTGGAGGCGGCCGGGGCTGCAGCGAAGGGAAGTGGCGCTAAAAGAGCTGCACCGAGGGCCGGCCGCTGCCCTGGGTCCCTGGAAGAGCTGCAGGGAGGGGAGGGTGAGGTGTGACTAAAAGAGCTGCAACGGGTGGAATGGCGAAGCGGCAGTAGAAGAGCTGCAGCGAGGGGTGGCTGCTGCGCCCAAGTGTGAATAAAAGTGCTGAACAGGTGGGAAGGGCGACGTGTGACTAAAAGAGCTGCAACGGTTGGGGGCACAGGGTGAAGCGGCACTGGGAGAGCTGTGCTGAGGGGTGAATAAAAGTGCTGTAGAAGAGCAAAGCGGCACTAAAAGAGCTGCACCGAGGGCCGGCCGCTTCGCCGAGGCGTAAATAAAAGGGCTGCACGGTGGGAAGGGCACGGTGTGAATAAAAGAGCTGCAACGGTTGGGGGACAGGGAAGCAGCACTAAGAGCTGCGCCGTGGGCCGGCCGCTGCCCTGGGTTATTGGAAGAGCTGCAGGGAGGGGAGGGTGAGGTGTGACTAAAAGAGCTGCAACGGGTGGAATGGCAAAGCGGCGCTGAAAGAGCTGCAGCGAGGGGTGGCTGCTGTGCCCCAGTGTGAATAAAATTGCTGAACAGGTGGGGAGGGCGAGGGGGGACGGGGAAACTGCACTACAAGAGCTGCGCCCGGGGGGTGGCTGCTGCCCCGGGTCTCTGGAAGAGCTGCAGGGAGGGGAGGGCGCGTGTGCTAAAAGAGCTGCAACGGGGGCACAGGGCGAAGTGGCACTTGGAGAGCTCCGCTGAGGTGTGAATAAAAGGGCTGTACAAGGGCGGAGCTGCACTAAAAGAAATGCAGTGAAGGGCGATGGGAAGACCTGCAACAGTGGGGGAATGGGGAAGCGGCACTAAAAGAGCTGCACCGAGGGGTGGCCGCTGCCCCGGATCACTGGAAGAGCTGCAGGGAGGGGAGGGTGAGGTGTGACTAAAAGAGCTGCAACGGGGGAAATGGCAAAACGGTGCTAAAAGAGCTGCAGCGAGGGGTGGCCGCTGGGCCCAATTGTGAATAAAAGTGCTGAACAGGTGGGGAGGGAGAGGTGTGACTAAAAGAGCTGCAACGGGGGAACAGGGCGAAGCGGCACTAAAAGGTGCGCAGAGGGGTGAATAAAAGGGCTGCACGGGAAGGGCGGAGCTGCGCTGCAAGAGCCGTACCGAGGGCTCGCCACCGTCTTGTGTGTCAAGAGCTGATCCGAGGAAGAGCAGCAGCGAGGGAAGAGAAGCGCGAGGTGGAGGCGGCCGGGGCTGCAGCGAAGGGAAGCGGCAGTAGAAGAGCTGCGCCGAGGGCCGGCCGCTGCGCCCAAGTGTGAATAAAAGTGCTGAACAGGTGGGGAGGGGCGAGGTGTGACTAAAAGAGCTGCAACGGTTGGGGGACGGGGAAAGGCCACTAAAAGAGCTGAGCTGAGGTGTGAATAAAAGGGGTGCTCAGTTGGGAAGGGCGAGGTGTGACTAAAAGAGCTGCAACGGTTGGGGAATGGCGAAGCGGCACTAAAAGAGCTGCGCCGAGGGGTGGCCGCTTTGCCGAGGTGTAAATAAAAGGGCTGAACAAGTGGGAGGGGTGAGGTGTGACTGAAAGAGCTGCAACGGGGGAACAGGGCGAAGTAGCACTGGGAGAGCTGCGCAGAGGGGTGAATAAAAGGGCTGCACGGGAAGGCCGGAGCTGCGCTGCAAGAGCTGTACCGAGGGCTCGCCACCGTCTTGTGTGTCAAGAGCTGATCCGAGGAAGAGCAGCAGCGAGGGAAGAGAAGCGCGAGGTGGAGGCGGCCGGGGCTGCAGCGAAGGGAAGCGGCGCTAAAAGAGCTGCACCGAGGGCCGGCCGCTGCCCTGGGTCCCTGGAAGAGCTGCAGGGAGGGGAGGGTGAGATGGGACTAAAAGAGCTGCAACGGGGGGATAGGGCGAAGCGGCACTGGAAGAGCTGTGCCGAGGGGTGAATAAAAGGGCTGCACGGTGGGAAGGGCGAGGTGTGACTAAAAGAGCTGCAACGGTTGGGGGATGGGGAAGCGGCACTAAAAGAGCTGCGCCGAGGGATGGCTGCTTTGCCAAGGTGTGAATAAAAGTGCTGAACAGGTGGGAGGGGCGAGGTGTGACTAAAAGAGCTGCAACGGGGGGACAGGGCGAAGCGGCACTGGAAGAGCGGCGCTGAGGACTGAACAAATGGGCAGTAGAAGAGCGAAGCGGCACTAGAAGAGCCGCACTGAGGGGCGACGGGGAGACCTGCAACGTGGGGGAATGGGGAAGCGGCACTAAAAGAGCTGCACCGAGGGCCGGCCGCTGCCCCGGGTCACTGGAAGAGCTGCAGGGAGGGGAGGGTGAGATGGGACTAAAAGAGCTGCAACGGGTGGAATGGCGAAGCGGCGCTGAAAGAGCTGTACTAAGGGGTGGCCGCTGTGCCCAAGTGTGAATAAAAGTGCTGAACAGGTGGGGAGGGAGAGGTGTGACTAAAAGAGCTGCAACGGTTGGGGGACGGGGAAAGGGCACTAAAAGAGCTGAGCTGAGGTGTGAATAAAAGGGGTGCTCAGTTGGGAAGGGCGAGGTGTGACTAAAAGAGCTGCAATGGGGGGAAATGGCGAAGCGGCACTGGAAGAGCGGCGCTGAGGGGTGAATAAAAGGGCTGTAGAAGAGCGAAGCGGCACTAAAACAGCTGCACTGAGGGGTGACGGGGAGACCTGCAATGTGGGGGAATGGGGAAGCGGCACTAAAAGAGCTGTGCCGAGGGGTGGCCGCTGCCCCGGGTCACTGGAAGAGCTGCAGGGAGGGGAGGGCGAGGTGCGACTGAAAGCTGTAACGGGTGGAATGGCGAAGCGGCGCTAAAAGATCTGCACTGAGGGGTGGCCGCTGTGCCCAAGTGTGAATAAAAGTGCTGAACTGGTGGGCAGGGCGAGGGGGGACGGGGAAACGGGATTACAAGACCTGCGCTGGGGGGTGGCCACTGCTCCGGGTTATTGGAAGAGCTGCAGCGAGGGGAGGGTGAGATGGGACGGAAAGAGCTGCATGGGGGGGCAATGGCGAAGTGGCACTAAAAGAGCTGCAGCGAGGGGTGGCCGCTGGGCCCAATTGTGAATAAAAGTGCTGAACAGGTGGGGAGGGAGAGGTGTGACTAAAAGAGCTGCAACGGTTGGGGGACGGGGAAAGGGCACTAAAAGAGCTGAGCTGAGGTGTGAATAAAAGGGGTGCTCAGTTGGGAAGGGCGAGGTGTGACTAAAAGAGCTGCAACGGGTGGAATGGCGAAGCAGCACTGGAAGAGCTGTGCCGAGGGGTGGCTGCTGTGCCCAAGTGTGAATAAAAGTTTTGAACAGGTGGGAAGGGCGAGGTGTGACTAAAAGAGCTGCAACGGGGGAACAGGACGAAGCTGCACTAAAAGCTGCGCTGAGGGGTGAATAAAAGGGCTGCACGGGAAGGGCAGAGTTGCGCTGCAAGAGCCGTACCGAGGGCTCGCCACCGTCTTGTGTGTCAAGAGCTGATCCGAGGAAGAGCAGCAGCGAGGGAAGAGAAGCGCGAGGTGGAGGGGCCGGGGCTGCAGCGAAGGGAAGCGGCAGTAGAGCTGCAGCGAGGGGTGGCTGCTGCGCCCAAGTGTGAATAAAAGTGCTGAACAGGTGGGGAGGGCGAGGTGTGACTAAAAGAGCTGCAACGGTTGGGGGCACAGGGTGAAGCGGCACTGGGAGAGCTGTGCTGAGGGGTGAATAAAAGTGCTGTAGAAGAGCAAAGCGGCACTAAAAGAGCTGCACCGAGGGCCGGCCGCTTCGCCGAGGCGTAAATAAAAGGGCTGCACGGTGGGAAGGGCACGGTGTGAATAAAAGAGCTGCAACGGTTGGGGAATGGGGAAGCGGCACTAAAAGCTGCGCCGAGGGGTGGCCGCTGCCTTGGGTTACTGTAAGAGCTACAGGGAGGAGGGGAGGGTGAGGTGTGACTAAAAGCTGCAATGGGGGGGAATGGCGAAGCGGCGCTAAAAGAGCTGCAGCAAGGGGTGGCCGCTGTGCCCCAGTGTGAATAAAAGTGCTGAACAGGTGGGAAGGGTGAAGTGTGATTAAAAGAGCTGCAACGGTTGGGGAATGGCGAAGCGGCACTAAAAGAGCTGCGCCGAGGGCCGGCCGCTTCGCCGAGGCGTAAATAAAAGGGCTGAACAAGTGGGAGGAGTGAGGTGTGACTGAAAGAGCTGCAACGGAGGAACAGGGCGAAGTAGCACTGGGAGAACTGCGCAGAGGGGTGAATAAAAGGGCTGCACGGGAAGGCCGGAGCTGCGCTGCAAGAGCTGTACCGAGGGCTCGCCACCGTCTTGTGTGTCAAGAGCTGATCCGAGGAAGAGCAGCAGCGAGGGAAGAGAAGCGCGAGGTGGAGGCGGCCGGGGCTGCAGCGAAGGGAAGTGGCGCTAAAAGAGCTGCACCGAGGGCCGGCCGCTGCCCTGGGTCCCTGGAAGAGCTGCAGGGAGGGGAGGGTGAGGTGTGATTAAAAGAGCTGCAACGGGGGAAATGGCAAAACGGTGCAAAAAGAGCTGCAGCGAGGGGTGGCCGCTGTGCCCAAGTGTGAATAAAAGTGCTGAACAGGTGGGGAGGGCGAGGTGTGACTAAAAGAGCTGCAACGGTTGGGGGACGGGGAAATGGCACTAAGAGATGTGCCGAGGTGTGAATAAAAGGGGTGCTCAGTTGGGAAGGGCGAGGTGTGACTAAAAGAGCTGCAATGGGGGGAAATGGCGAAGCGGCACTGGAAGAGCTGTGCCGAGGGGTGAACAAATGGGCTGTAGAAGAGCGAAGCGGCACTAAAAGAGCCGCGCTGAGGGGCGACGGGGAGACCTGCAACGTGGGGGAATGGGGAAGCGGCACTAAAAGAGCTGCACCGAGGGCCGGCCGCTGCATCCAAGTGTGAATAAAAGTGCTGAAGAGGTGGGAAGGGCGAGGTGTGACTAAAAGAGCTGCAATGGTGGGACAGGGCGAAGCGGCACTAAAAGCTGCGCTGAGGGGTGAATAAAAGGGCTGCACGGGAAGGGCGGAGCTGCGCTGCAAGAGCCGTACCGAGGGCTCGCCACCGTCTTGTGTGTCAAGAGCTGATCCGAGGAAGAGCAGCAGCGAGGGAAGAGAAGCGCGAGGTGGAGGCGGCCGGGGCTGCAGCGAAGGGAAGTGGCGCTAAAAGAGCTGCACCGAGGGCCGGCCGCTGCCCTGGGTCCCTGGAAGAGCTGCAGGGAGGGGAGGGTGAGGTGAGACTAAAAGAGCTGCAACGGGGGGACAGGGCGAAGCGGCACTGGAAGAGCTGTGCCGAGGGGTGGCTGCTGTGCCCAAGTGTGAATAAAAGTGCTGAACAGGTGGGAAGGGCGACGTGTGACTAAAAGAGCTGCAACGGGGGAACAGGACGAAGCTGCACTAAAAGCTGCGCTGAGGGGTGAATAAAAGGGCTGCACGGGAAGGGCGGAGCTGCGCTGCAAGAGCCGTACCGAGGGCTCGCCACCGTCTTGTGTGTCAAGAGCTGATCCGAGGAAGAGCAGCAGCGAGGGAAGAGAAGCGCGAGGTGGAGGCGGCTGGGGCTGCAGCGAAGGGAAGCGGCGCTAAAAGAGCTGCACCGAGGGCCGGCCGCTTCGCCGAGGGGTGAATAAAAGGGCTGCACGGTGGGAAGGGCGAGGTGTGAATAAAAGAGCTGCAACGGTTGGGGGACAGGGAAGCAGCACTAAGAGCTGCGCCGCGGGCCGGCCGCTGCCCTGGGTTATTGGAAGAGCTGCAGGGAGGGGAGGGTGAGGTGTGACTAAAAGAGCTGCAACAGGGGAAATGGCAAAACGGTGCTAAAAGAGCTGCAGCGAGGGGTGGCCACTGCGCCGAATTGTGAATAAAAGTGCTGAATAGGTGGGGAGGGAGAGGTGTGACTAAAAGAGCTGCAACGGTTGGGGGACGGGGAAATGGCACTAAGAGATGTGCCAAGGTGTGAATAAAAGGAGTGCTCAGTTGGGAAGGGCGAGGTGTGACTAAAAGAGCTGCAATGGGGGGAAATGGCGAAGCGGCACTGGAAGAGCTGCAGCGAGGGGTGGCTGCTGTGCCCAGGTGGGAAGGGTGAGGTGTGACTAAAAGAGCTGCAACGGGGGAACAGGACGAAGCTGCACTAAAAGCTGCGCTGAGGGGTGAATAAAAGGGCTGCACGGGAAGGGCGGAGCTGCGCTGCAAGAGCCGTACCGAGGGCTCGCCACCGTCTTGTGTGTCAAGAGCTGATCCGAGGAAGAGCAGCAGCGAGGGAAGAGAAGCGCGAGGTGGAGGCGGCCGGGGCTGCAGCGAAGGGAAGCGGCGCTAAAAGAGCTGCACCGAGGGCCGGCCGCTGCCCTGGGTCCCTGGAAGAGCTGCAGGGAGGAGGGGAGGGCGAGGTGTGACTAAAAGAGCTGCAACGGGGGGACAGGGCGAAGCGGCACTGGAAGAGCGGCGCTGAGGACTGAACAAATGGGCAGTAGAAGAGCAAAGCGGCACTAGAAGAGCCGCACTGAGGGGCGACGGGGAGACCTGCAACGTGGGGGAATGGGGAAGCGGCACTAAAAGAGCTGCACCGAGGGCCGGCCGCTGCCCCGGGTCACTGGAAGAGCTGCAGGGAGGGGAGGGTGAGATGGGACTAAAAGAGCTGCAACGGGTGGAATGGCGAAACGGCGCTGAAAGAGCTGTACTAAGGGGTGGCCGCTGTGCCCAAGTGTGAATAAAAGTGCTGAACAGGTGGGGAGGGAGAGGTGTGACTAAAAGAGCTGCAACGGTTGGGGGACGGGGAAAGGGCACTAAAAGAGCTGAGCTGAGGTGTGAATAAAAGGGGTGCTCAGTTGGGAAGGGCGAGGTGTGACTAAAAGAGCTGCAATGGGGGGAAATGGCGAAGCGGCACTGGAAGAGCGGCGCTGAGGGGTGAATAAAAGGGCTGTAGAAGAGCGAAGCGGCACTAAAACAGCTGCACTGAGGGGTGACGGGGAGACCTGCAATGTGGGGGAATGGGGAAGCGGCACTAAAAGAGCTGTGCCGAGGGGTGGCCGCTGCCCCGGGTCACTGGAAGAGCTGCAGGGAGGGGAGGGCGAGGTGCGACTGAAAGCTGTAACGGGTGGAATGGCGAAGCGGCGCTAAAAGATCTGCACTGAGGGGTGGCCGCTGTGCCCAAGTGTGAATAAAAGTGCTGAACTGGTGGGCAGGGCGAGGGGGGACGGGGAAACGGGATTACAAGACCTGCGCTGGGGGGTGGCCACTGCTCCGGGTTATTGGAAGAGCTGCAGCGAGGGGAGGGTGAGATGGGACGGAAAGAGCTGCATGGGGGGGCAATGGCGAAGTGGCACTAAAAGAGCTGCAGCGAGGGGTGGCTGCTGCCCCGGGTCACTGGAAGAGCTGCAGGGAGGGGAGGATGAGGTGTGACTGAAAGAGCTGCAACGGGGGAACAGGACGAAGCTGCACTAAAAGCTGTGCCGAGGGGTGAATAAAAGGGCTGCATGGGAAGGGCGGAGCTGCGCTTGAAGAGCCGTACCGAGGGCTCGCCACCGTCTTGTGTGTCAAGAGCTGATCCGAGGAAGAGCAGCAGCGAGGGAAGAGAAGCGCGAGGTGGAGGCGGCCGGGGCTGCAGCGAAGGGAAGCGGCAGTAGAAGAGCTGCGCCGAGGGGTGGCCGCTGCGCCCGTGTCTTGGAAGAGCTGCAGCGAGGGGAGGGCGAGATGGGACGGAAAGAGCTGCACCGGGGGCACAGGGCCTGGCGGCACTAAAAGCGCTGCGCCGAGCGGGGGCCGCTGCCCCGGGGTCCTGGCGGGCTGCGCCCAGGGCCGGGCGAGGCGGCGGCGGCGGCTGCAGCGCCTCCTGGGGCGGAACCGGCGGCTGGCGGAGGCGGGGGAGGGGTTCCCAATCAGGTCCGGCGGCGCAGTTTTCAACCAGGTCCGCCCCTCCACAGCGGACCGCGCGCTCCCCCACCCCTTCCGAATAAATTCCGTTTATACCGTTTATTCCGTTCCCTGGAAGTTCGGTTTTATTCTTTATCACAGCGAGTGGCAGCTCTTGAGCACCGTAAGATTTTTGAGGAAGCGGAACGGCTGCTGGAGGGTGAATCTGGCGGGGGGGGTGTGTGGGGGGGTGGGTGTCACTCGCTTCTGCGGGATCGGAGCTGGGGGAGCGGCTTGGCTCTAACCCCGCCCGTGGCCGGGGGAACACGCGTGGGTACCCGGGGCGGGCGGGGAGGGGGGAAGCAGCAGCAGCAGCAGCTCACCCAGCCCCGTTCCCGCGTCCTGCGGCTCCCCGGGGTTCCCCCCAAGCCGCCGGCTCCTGGCTGCTCCGGGGCTCCCCGCGCTGCGCCCGCTGCTCCTCATCCCACCGGACGCTTTTTCTGTCCGCCAAGAGCTGCGGGACAGGAGCCGCCTTCGCTGCGGGGGAAACGCGGGCGGCTTAGAAACGCGCGGCGGTTTTAGGGGCCCGAAGAAAGGGATAAAAGCCGGCGGCTCACCCCGCTCCTCTGCGCTGGGAGATTTCCCCGGGCTCGGCTTCGCTTCGGGGCTCCCTGTGTCTGGAAGGAGGGGGGAGGTGAGTGTGGTGCTGCGCCGGCTCTCCAACAACTGCCTTCCCCTCCCGAAATGCTTCTCAATTCTCCCCAAGTGTCTCGGAGTTCTCCCCAGATGTCTCTGAATACCCTGAAAATAACTGAATTCTCTCCAGGCGGCTCTGAATTACTCTCAAAATAGCCGAATCAGATTCTCTGAAAATAGCAATCCCTCCCCAGATGCCCCTGAATTCTCCCCAAATGCTGCTGAATTCTCCCCAAAATAACAAAATTTCTCCGCAAAATACCCAAATTCCTCTCTAAATGCCTTTCAATTCTCCCCAAATGGAGCTGAACTCCTGAAACACCAACATTTTAGCCCAAATGCCTCTGAAATCTCTGAAAATACCTGAATTCTCCCCAGGCACCTCCAAATTCATCCCCAAATCTTTCCTAAATATCTCTAGATTCTCTGAAAATAACCAAATCCCTCTCCAGATGCCCCTGGTTTCTCCCCCAAATGCTACCAAATCCTCCCCAAAACACCCAAATTCCTTCCTAAGTGACACTGAACTCCCAAAACACCAAAATCCCTCTCTGAAAGCTGCTGAATTCTCCCAAAAATCCCTCCCCAAATGCCGCTGAATTCTCCCCAAAACACCCAAATCCCTCCCTGAACGCTGCTGAATTCTCCCCAAATGTCTCAGAACTCTCTGAAAAGAACTGAATTCCCCGTCCCCCAAAACACCTGAATTCTCCCTGGATTCCTCCAGGGCCTCCCGCAGAGCAGCCCGCTGGCGGCGGCAGGAGCTCAGGCTTTTTTCCAGCTCGGCCGGGAGCCCGGAGGGGAGGTGAAGCCTCATTTCGCTCCAGCTGAGAAGAGAAACCGCAGAAAGGGCTCTCGGGGGTGAGGGATATTTCACCCCTTTCCACGCTCGGGGTGACAAAAGGGGAGGAACAACCAAGCGCCACGTACCTGCTTAGGATGCTCCCGCTACCCTGAAAAAGGAGAAAAAAGGGGGTTCAGGACCCCACCGGCAGCACCTTGAGGGGGAGATTTCTCACCCAGAGCCTCACCTGCGGCGAGCGTTTGGCTTCCAGCTGCCCGATGAGCCCGTGGAGCCGGGCGATTCCCTCGGCCACCCGCTCGGATTTGTCCTCGTGGGCAGCTTCGAAGGCGGCATCGAGCTCCGCCAGCCGCCCCAGCACCTCCCGCTCCTTCTCCGCCAGGAACCGGCGCAGCCGCTCGAACTCGGCCCCGATGCGGCGCCGCTCGGCTCCGCTCCTCTCCTGGAGGAGGGGGAAAAAAAAAAAAAACCAAACCAAAACCCCTCTGAGACCACGAGCGACCCCCCAGACCTGGATTTTTTTTTTTTTTTTTTTTCCTTTCAAGCTACAGGACAAACCGCTTTGGTTGGAGCCGGAGGGTTGTAGCGCTGGGGATGTGGTTAATTAACAACCGGAGGGTAATTAAGCAGTTCACCCCATGCTTTTCCTTCTCGTTTCCCCTTCCCTGTTGCCATTCCCTCCTTATGGGTCGATCCAAAATCAACCAGGGCCCTGGGAAGCGAGGGGGAGGATTCATTCCTCGTTAACAAACGGCCCTTTAGGACTTGATCGGGGATGGAAACGAGCGGCGCCACGGAAATGAAGCGATTTAAAACCAGGATAATGAGCAGCTGAACGCGGAGGCGGCGCCCGTCAAACCTGCCCGGGATCCGCCCCGGCAGCTCCCGCCGGGTTTGGGGCTTCGCGAGGCGCCGGGACGTGGCGCAGAGACGATCCCGCGTGTTTCTGCTGAAGGGATGAAGGGAAAAAAAAAAAAAAAAAAATAAATTCCCATGGACCCTTTTGGGCTGCGAAACGCCGAGAGGCTCCTTACCAGGTAGTCCAGGCGTTGCTTCTCTTCGCTCGCTCTCCAGTCCAGAAACTCTGCTAACACCTTCCGTAGGGATTGCAGGTGAGGCTGGATTTTCTCCTGAATACACCAAAAAATAAAATAAAAATTGGAGCGATCAGCCTGGCTCGTTTGTCTAATCCTGCCCTTAAAATCTTAAATTATTTGGGGGAGGAAAGCAAATAATCCCCCCAAAATCCACCTGGCTGCCTTCCCTTTAAAAGCAGGAATCCGCTGGCTTTCAGTTTCTCCCACAAACCGCCCCCTTTTCCCTTTCCCCCCCCCCTCCAGAGAAATTAAAACATTTTCGCTCCGCCTTGTTCTTTGGTGGAGGGGGGGGAAGAGGCCTGGCGGGCCCGTGGGAAGACGATCTCGCACCTCGCCCATTGCTGCCACCCGTTCCACCCCGAAGGGTTTTTGTCCCTTCAGCACCGGGAGGCGACGGCGTGGCCTGTCGCGCCGCGGAGGGTTCGCGCCGCTGCCGTGGCCGAGCTTCCCTCCCGGCGAGGAGAAATCGGTGCCAGAACGGGGTGACAGCGGCGCCGGGCGAAGCCGCTTTCCCTCGCACCTCCCCTGGGTGTTCCCGCGCTCCGCACCACCTTCCCCGGGTGGGTGAAGCAAATTGCCTCGCCCACAGTTGCCTTTAAACGCGGTTTCTCTCCCTCAGGGGGTCTCATTTCTACATTTTGTTGACTCAGCCCTGGCCTAGAAGCTGCTCCCGTCCTATTTGGAGGTTTGGGGGGCAGGGGGGGGGGGGCAACAATTTAACCAATTTAACCAATTTCTTCCTTGGGGCGCGGTGCGATAATGCAGGTTTTTGACACCACCTTTGTATTTTTTTTTTTTTTTGCTTCCTCTCCTACCTCAGCGTCTACATTGAGACAGAAAATGGCCCTGAAATGGAGGGGGAAAAAAAAAAAAAAAAAAAAAAGGTGCAATCTGAGGGTGCAGGAGGCGTCCGAGAGCGTCGCGGCCCCGTCTGCGGGTGGGAGATTGAAGGTCTCCTCCCTCCCCAGCCGATAAAAGCTGGCGGAGGCAGAGACGGGACCGAGCTTTGACTGAGCCTGTGCCAGAGAGGGGGGAAAAAAACTCCAAGAGAGAGGAAAAACTCCAAAAGAGGGGGAAAAAACCAAGCGGAAAGAACAGCTGGTGGAGGCAAAGCAACCAGAGGAACCCCAAAACGGCACCAAGGACAACCCCGAAAGGTTCGAGAGGGGGGGAAATCCCAGCGTTGCCAGGTGGGTTACACCACCCTACTGTCTCTTTTTTGGGGGAAAAAGGGGATTTTGAGCACTCTCCCCATCCCATCAACAAGGGAAGGAAAGCGGATTTATCCTTGCTTTGCCCTCAGGATCTTTGTTTCGGATTTAAAGGTGGTTCGAGGTGGTTGGTCGTGGTTATTTGCTTCTTGTCTCCCCATAACGATCCAGGTGGGGAAATTTGGGTGAGAAGCAGCACGGCTCCCGTTTATGTCTTAATTTAAAGCTGCTTTCCCCACCTTTTCCCCACTTTTATCCATCCGCCTGCTGCTTTCATTCCCCTCTCTGCGGTTTTGTCGGGGAAAGCACGCGGGAAAGCAGCAACCTGTTGATTTCTGAGTATTGCAGCGTGGTTTCTTCAACAATTTTGGGGCTTTATTACAAATTTTCAGTGCTCCTTACTGCGGGCAACTGCTTGTTTGCACTCAAAACCCCACGCTGGGTTTCAGAGGCTGGATTTGAGGCCCTCTGACGCCAGCTCTTATCTCCCCCGTGCACATTTTTCCTGGGGCCAACCGCAAACTTCTCCACCTCTCGCAAGATTTCTCTGGACGTGGGGAAGTTGGACTCTGCTTATCTTAATTAGAAGGATTTTTTTATTACTCAAATAAACCTTATTGGATTTGATTGCCCAAGAAAATGCGTGGTGGAGGCAAAGATGGATTTAAGATGGATTCATCCCTGAGCCAGCACAAGGAATGGGGATTTTGGGGTATAATCATATCTATGAGGTAGGTGGGTCCATCCCAACGTACTCTTCATGTTCCCTTCATAGTCATAGGGAAATCAATAAATCTAATCCATCTCCATGGCTCTTCCCATAAGTTAACCAAGCTACTTCGCAAGTGCTGGAGGAAAAATGGCATTTTCTTTTCCAGTATTTCAATTAGATGCAGCTGTTGAACCCATTTTCTGACATAAAATGGGGGGAAAAGCCGGGATGTGCCCATTTGTCGGATAATAATTTTATTTTGTTCTTTTTTCCCCCCTTTCTGCACCTCTAGCAGGGAGGGGAGGACGTCGCGGGCGCGATGGCTTTCTTCCTCAAACCGCGGCCGCGCACGTGGGATCTCGTCCTGGACTATTCCGCAGCAAAACAGTTTGAAGGTAACGAAAGGCGGCTGGGGAGGAGCAAAGTACCAATTCCTGAGGTCTTCGGGGCTGCATCAAGTGAGGTGTCGGTTGGAGTTGGAGATCCTCCAGCTCCACCTTCTCTCTCTCTGGCTCCTCCGTCTCCAACCTCCCTCTTTCGTCTCCTCCATCTCCAACCTCTCTCTCTCTGGCTCCTCCATCTCCAACCTCTCTTTCATCTCCTCCATCTCCAACCTCCCTCTTTCTTCTGCTCCATCTCCAACCTCCCTCTTTCATCTCCTCCATCTCCAACCTCTCTCTTTCGTCTCCATCTCCAACCTCTCTTTCATCTCCTCCATCTCCAACCTCCCTCTTTCTTCTGCTCCATCTCCAACCTCCCTCTTTCATCTCCTCCATCTCCAACCTCTCTCTTTCGTCTCCTCCATCTCCAACCTCCCTCTTTCGTCTCCTCCATCTCCAACCTCCCTCTTTCGTCTCCTCCATCTCCAACCTCCTTCTTTCGTCTCCTCCATCTCCAACCTCCCTCTTTCGTCTCCTCCATCTCCAACCTCCCTCTTTCGTCTCCTCCATCTCCAACCTCCCTCTTTCGTCTCCTCCATCTCCAACCTCACCACTCCTCTCCCTTTCTTCTTGAAAAGGAACCGGTGAAGGGGATTTTTGGGGTGTGCGTCCCCTACGCTTCAGTTTGGCTTCTCTGTTTTCCTCTCCAGTGGACGTGACCCTGGATCCAGCCACGGCGGGTCCCGAGGTGATCCTCTCTGAGGATCTCAAAGAGGCCACCTGGGGTAGACCTGGATGCCGGTGGCCTGAAGGGCCGAGGCAGTTTGACACGGATCCGTGCATGTTGGGCAGCCAGGGCTTCACCTCAGGCCGTCACTACTGGGAGGTGGAGGCGACTGGGCGCTTCTGGGCCGTTGGGGTGGCCCGCGAGTCGATTCGGAGGAAAGGCCGGGTCCTCTTCAAGCCCAACACCGAGATTTGGGGCTTGCAGAAATACGATGAGCTCTGCGTGGCCCTCACGGCTCCTTCCAACACCTCCGTCCCGCTCCTCAACGGGGAGATCGGGGTCTACCTGGACTACGAGGTGGGACAAGTCTCCTTTTACGCTGTCGGCAGCCGCCAACGCATCTTCACCTTCCCCGTGGGCTCCTTCCGTGGAGAAAAGGTCTTCCCCTACTTCTGCGTCCTTCTCTCCACCATCAAACTGTCCCCCAAGGGGTGATGCGCCAGAGGGGTCCCCCCAAAACTGGTTGCTCCACAGTGGTTGGAAATGCTCCTTGATGCCCCTCAACTCTTATTTTCCAGGTCTTGGAGTCATTTCCACCTCAGCTCATGGTCCTGCCTCCGTCTTCGATGGCTCCAGTTTGGGTTGTATCCAGGGGGTTTTGGGTCTGAGCTCGGCGCAGCTCATCCCACTGTTGTTAAATTCATCAAAAGCTCGTTAACGGGAGCGGGGCTTCACCGAGGTGGTTTTGAGGTGAAAACCTGGGTTTTCCTCTCAAACTCAGCCCCTTCTGAAGATGTCTTTTACTGACCTCAGTGCCCACCATTGTCTGGGCTTCCAACCCAAATTAAAAATCTTAATTTTGCCAGGTTTTTTGTCAATACCAGCTGCTACCTCGGTTTATTTTCTCACTGTGAGGATGTGCTCGTGCTTGCTTACCCCCCCACCCCGTTTTCTTCTGCTTTTCCCCCCGCCTAGGATATATTTCTGTGTAATTAATGTGCGATTAATTATAAATGTGCTCAGAATATACCACATACTTTTTATTTTTTGTTATAAGAAGGAGAAGGCATCTACATTTGACCACCCCTCCCCCCCTGGCTGCCCATGACCCCCAAGACACCCCAGAACTGCCCCATGGGGGACCCCAACAGCTGTCCTGGCCCCCCCACACCTCCTTGAGCCCCTGGGACCCCCAAGAACTCCCCAAAACTGCCCCATATGGGACCCCAACAGCTGCCCAGGCCCCCCAACGCCTCCTTGAACCCCTGGGACCCCCAAGAACCCTCCCACACCCTGCCTGGGGCTTTCCCACGTGGGATCCCAAACCCAGCGCCTCGGATTTACATTAAATCCAAGCAACTAAAATATTTCTCCAGTCCTGCCCCACATCCCGCCTCCCCCCCTGGCTGCCATCACACAGGATTCAAAACCTCCACCGAAACCCAACCCCAAAATGCGACATCACCCTTGGAGGCAGCAGCCTCGGCAGGCTAATTTGGAAGACAAAAAATAAAAGAAATCCTATTTTTTTTTTTTTTTCCCTCCCCCCCCAGCACCAAACCATGATTCATTTTCCATTGGCAACCCTATTTCCGACGCTTTATTTTAAGCTTTGAGCAAAAAGGCGCCGGGCGGCAGCTGCTCAGCCCCTTTTCTCCTCGTTCAAATCCGCGCAGGTGCCGGCCCCACGGATGGGCGACCTGCGTGGGGTGGAGAGGGGTGAAACGTGGGATTAGAGGGGGGTGGGGGGTGTTTATCCACCTTCCGTCCCCCCAATTTCCCCCTCCCCGGTCTCACCTGGAGGCGTCGCGCTCAGCGCCGTCGGGCTGCACCCAGACGGGGCCGGCGCGGTGGACGCCGAGCCGACGCGCCACGAGCCCCTTGTAACGGTGCAGAAAATCCTACGGGAAGGGAAAATAAAAAGGTTGGTTGCTTGTTTTGTTTTGTTGGGTTTTTGTTTTTTTTTTTTTTTTTTTTTTTTCAGCCCAAAAATCACCCCAGGACCCCCCACCCCCTCTGCCCCACCCCCCATCGCCCCAGTATTCCCTCACCAGCTCCGCCGTGGGGTCGCTGGTGGCCAAGGTGGCCCCCAAGGACCAGCAGCGCTCCCGCCTCGCCGACCAGTTGCCTTCGGCCTCGGAGGTGGAGCAGCAGCGTCGGGCAAAGCCCACCCAGCCGTGGGGCAGGGGGTGGGGGGGCTGGGGGACCCCCCGGCAGGCGTCACCCCTCTGGAGGGTGCTGAAGAGGAGGAGGAAGGTGAAGGCCAGCATCCACCCCATCACCCCTGTCCTGGGGTGAGTGAGTGGTGGAGTTTTTTGGTGGCAGGGGAGGGGGCTATCAGGGTGGCCCCCTGGGAGAAGCTCCTCGAAGCTCCCCCAGCTCCACGTCAGCTCCACTTCTGTTTGGGAAATTGAGCCCATCAGCTGCGCCTCTGCGATAACGTATTTAAGAAGGGACGTGGTGAGGAGCAGTGGGACTGGTGAGGAGGAGTTGGGGCAGCTGCATGAACACCAAGGTCAGTGGAGGAATGGAGGAAGAAAGGAGGGGGGAGGTGTGCCGGAGCAGAGACCCCCCTGCATCCTGTGGGGAGATGGCAGGGCGGCCCCCCCCTGCCACCCATGGAGAGCTACGGTGGAGCAGACATTGATTTACGGCCTGTGGCTCCTGCTCAGAATAATCAAGGTGCTGTGTCTGAAGAAGGCCGGGGTCTCATGGGAAAAGGCAGCCCCGCTGCTGTAATTCAGTGCTGGGAGGATTGCAGCATGTGGGGGAGTCCCACGCCGGAGCAGCTCGGGAAGGGCTGCAGCCGTGGGAGAGAATCCAGTCAGAGGAAGATAGTGACCCATGACGGAGCAGTGTGGGGAACACTGCGGCCCATGGGAGGAATTCAAGTCAGAGAAAGTTTGTGGAGGACTGTCTGCTGTGAGAGGGGGACCACGATGGAGCAGGAGGAACAAGTTCCGGACACTCCCCTCACCGAAGATGAAGGAAGTGGCAGCGCTGCCTGCACCCCCCATTCCCTGCCCCTGCGCCCCTGGGGGAGGAGGTAGAGATATCGGGAGCAGAGCTGAGCCCGGGAAGAAGGGAGGGGTGGGGGGAAGGTGTTCTCAAGATGTGGCAATGCTTCTCACTGTCCTACTCTGTTAGGTGTTGTTAGTGTCTGTAATAAATGTATGTTCTTTTTTTCTTCCCCTAACGAGTCTGCCTTTTGCTCGTTCCCATAAAGGGGGATTTTTCCCCATCCCAGTCCTATCTCGACCCCCAAGCCTTGCTCTCTGTCCCTTCTCATTGCCGGAGGGGAAGGGAGAGAGAGCTGCTGCCTTGTGGTTGGCTGCCAACCAGGCCCAAACCACAACAAGCCCGTAGAGGCAGCTGAGCAGCGGGCAGGGCAGCCTGCTGGGGAGGGGGGGGGGCTGCTGGGAGAACCCCCCCAAAATTGGGAAGGGGAGGGGGGATGATGAGGGGGATACCCCCCTCAACAACGCACGAGGAGGAGCCCTGATATCATGCACCCCTCTCTGCACCCCAATCTGCTGCACCCCTTGGGGCACCCCCAGTGCAGAGCCCCGATATCCTGCACCCCTCTCGGCACCCTGGTAACCTGCACCCCTTGGTGCACCCCACTATTTTGCACCCCGATGCAGAGCCCTGCTATCCTGCACCCCGCAACCCTGTGCCAAGCGCTGGTGTCCCGCGCCCTCCTCTGCACCCCAATATCTTGCACCCCCTCGGTGCACCTCACTATCATCCACCCCGGTATCCAGCACCCCTTGGGGCACCCCAATCTCCTGCACCCCTTGGGGCACCCCAATATCCTACATCCCTTGGTCCACCCCAATGCAGCACCCCCATATCCTGCGACCAATGCAGAGCCCCACTATCCTGCACCCCCTTAGTGCACCCCACTATTGTGCACCCCAATACAGAGCCCCGGTACCCTGGACTCCTCTCCGCACCCCAATACCCTCCCTCCCTTCCAGCTCCCCAATGCTGAACCCCCCCCCCCAATATCCTACACCCCTTCTTGCACCCCAATATCCTACACTCCTCCCATCACCCCCAACGTGGAGCCCCAACACCCATCTTACACCCCTCAGTGCACCTCAATATCCAGCACCCCAACATCCCGCACCCTTCCCCGCACCCCAACACCCGGTGCAAAGCCGAGACGTCCCCCCACACCTATTTTGCCCCCCCTGCACCCCCTCTTCTCACCTGCCTGTCTCCTGCCTGCACATCTTTGCCAGAGTTCCATCGCTCTTCCTCAGCCCTTCGTCTTCCTCCAGACACCCCTTTCTCAACCACTTCCCCCCACCCCCCGCCAAAAAAAAAAGAGACGCAGGAAAATCTGTATAAGTAAGAAAAAATAATTTTAACCCCCGCCAATCTGGCAAAATGAGCCCAAATCCAGGCTTGCTACCTCACGGGAATGGTGATTTCCAGCCCCATGGGGGTAATTTGGGGGGGACTGGAACTGTCCCCCATCTTCCCCGTCACTCCTGGCCCTTCCCCGGGGGGTGTTCCCCTCCTCCCAGCTCTTATTTTGGGGCCGAATCCTGAAAATCCGCCCCACCATAACCCAAACCCTCCAAAATTCAAGAAGAAGGAGGAAAAAAAAAAAAATTTAAAAACTACCCCGAAACCCCCATTTCCCCTCCACACCCCATTTTCCCCACCCACCTCCCAAAACAGTGATGCGGAAGTCGCGTGGCCAAACCTGCCTGGCAAGTGCTTAAAAAAAAAAGTATAAAATCCCCAAATTGGCTTTTCCAGCCCAATTTTGGTCACTTTTCCTCATTGCAAGGCCCAAACGACGATGTGGGATCCATCCCAGCCCGGCTGTGGGCGAGGAAATGGGTGGCAGCAAAAAATCAGAATTTTTTTGGAGGGGAAAAGGGATTTATTTGAGTCAAGTGTTCCTGGCTCAGCTGCTGGACCCAGGAAGGGGCCAGGGGGATGACGGGGTGAGGAGGGTGCAAAAAATAAGGAGGATTTGCAAAAAAATCCCAACTGGGGCCACACTTTGGGTCAACTAATGAGAATATTGGTCGTTATTTAAATTTTCTCCCATTTCTGAGGTTTTGTCTTGGTTTTTAATCCCCTCGACCATATACTTTTCCAGGGGTTGGGGTTAAATTGAAGAAGTTTTTCTCTTTATTGTTAGTTCCAGGGTGAATGATGCTCCTCATGCTGGCATTGCGTGAGCGGGTCCGGCTCTGGGTGAAGGAGCAGCGATGCCCGGTCCTGTTCGGATCCAGCCCCTTGGATGTGCAGAAGACATCATTTTTAAAAAAAAAAAAAAAAAAAAGGCAAAGAAAAAAAAAAAACAACTCCAAAAAACCACAAACCCACCCTCCCCACCAAAAAAAACCCAGCCTACTGAAAAAAAAAGACCACCTCAAACAAAAAAGTCAGAATATAATTTAAAGCAGTAACAGAAATAGCCACAGGGGGGTACCATGGACCAAGCTGGTTGTGGATGTGCATTCACTTCCTTTTAAAAAATAAATTGAATTACCTATTAAATATTAAAGATTTAATTTGTATTTTGGGGGGATTTTTTGAGTTTTTCAGTTTTTTAGTTCTTTAGTTTAGCATTTTTCACTGTGCTTCCACGCAAGCAGGTGATTAAGAAGAGATTTGTTAACCAGCGATAAATGTTTATTGCGTGTCGTTGTCACAAGTAATTAGTCTGTGACAAAGGGAATAACGTGTTGTGCAGAAAACCTCTCAAAGGTGTCAGCCACTAAAAATCACCGTTAAAACTCATTCAGCAGCGCCCGGGGCAATGAAACCGAGATGAAGAGAAATCACAAAACGCATTAAAAAAAAAAAAAAAAAGCAAAGTTTTGCCTATTCGTCCATCAATATTTGGAAATTTATGGGCAAATCCCTCATGTGGTGTTTTTATTCCACCTCCATCTGACAGAGCCTGCAGGGGTGAATCCTGAGAGTTCAAGGTACGTGGAAAGACCCAAAAAAGCAGTTTTTAACTTGATCTTTTCCTCAATGAGGCCAATAAAAACTCAATATTTCCTCATTAACAGCAGAGACTTAATTCTAGGTCTTTTTCTATATAATATTAGGACATATATATCAATATATTAAATATAATTCTAGGCCTTTTTTTTCTTATTTTTTAGTGTTTCACCTTAAATAAAGAAAGAGTGGGACAGTGCACGTACAACGCCATGGAGATGCAAGCAAGTGGAGTCACGATATAAAAGCACGCTATAATAAATTAGCGTCCCACTTTGCAACACTTTTGCAGGCAAACTGGGCCTGAAAAGCACCAGAAAAAGCCTGAATTTAAGCACGAGCGCATGCGCGTCTCTGATCACAGAGGTGTGAGGTCTCTGGCTGCGACTCCCCTCATTTCAGCTGCAAGAAGCGGTTGGGATTGGAGGAACTAGTATGAATATTAATACAAAGAAGAAGAACAAGATGAAGAAGAAGGTGATAGATACCCCAGGTTAAATTTGGCTCAGTTTTCCAGCAGTATTTATGAAGTTATTTCTAAATAGTTTGCTCGTTGTTTCTCTGACACTACCCCAGGCCAGCCCGTCTTGTGAAAAATCTTGCAAGCAGCTCAAGGGTGCATCAAAAGCCCTCAGAAATATTGAATTTGGTTGATTCTCGAGCGTTACGCGATGCCGAAACAGCAGCTGGTCTGAAGATGGTCCTTTGGAAGGGTGAGGATGGACACGGCGGGGGAGCAGGAGAGGTTTCCCTGGGGTCTGGGCTATGCCGGGATAAACTCCGTTGCTCCCAGGAGATGGAGCTGCCAACTCCATCCATCGATGTCCTTGGCTCGTGGAGTTGGCAGCTCCATCTCCTGGGAGCAAGAGCCAAGGACATCGATAATCCTGCCCCCAAAAAACCCCTCACTTTGGTGAAACATCGCTGGGAGAGCATCTGAGAAGACAACGGTCCCCAAATTGCTGAAAGAGGATGAAACAAAGGATTTCATCAGTCCTGGAAAAAAAGCTGGATCCTTTAGCTCCTTGTGCTAAATACCACTAAAAATTAAAGTGCTGCTAAAATCCTATTACCCTCCTATTTACACCTTCGCCAACAGTCCCCGAGTCAAGACGCTCATCAAAAAAAGTCTTCCCTGGACATGGTTGTTCATGCAAACGTGTCAGCTTTCCTCAAGACGAGATGCTCGAAAGCCTTCCCTGGACACGGTGTTCCACGAAAATGTACAAAATCTTTTGCTTTACTCCTTCTTTAAAAACCTTGCTGGCTTTTATCCCTAACCTCACCGGCACGTTACAGTGAAGACATCGCCTTCTCTCTGAACCGGTTGGAGCTGGCCACTCCAATCTTGACTTGGCAGATCCTCCCCAATCCCACCGCTGTCCCACCTCCAGAGCTGTGTCCTTGGGGAGAATAATCTGATTTTTTTGATATGTGGAAGTCTCTTCACCTTCATCTTGTTCTTGATACAGAGCCACGTATGATCACAGGTTGACTCAGCCGCAGCTTGTGCTTTCCCAAAGACAAGAGCAGCAGATTCTCGGAGGTCTTGCAAGTGTTGTCCATCCTTGCAGCATTTCCACACCCTCGTAAAGTGCCAAGAGGCTTTTCTCAGCCGACAAAGCCTGAAAGTTGCTGCTTTAACTCCCCAAAGAGTGGGAAAAGCAAAAATCCTATGGCATTTGCCCATTTTTCTGGTCGCACCGTGCAAGGTAGCAGACATCTCGCGAAGCTTCACCCTCCAGGCATTTTTCCATGGTCTTTGGTATGGAACTACAGCTTTCCTCTTGCTCTGACATTTAATTGCAGTGGGGTAATGAATAATCATTCTGAGGTGTGAATTGCAAGGCCGCTGTGAGTAATTACTGGATAGTTTTCATCGGTTGTATACCAAGGTTGGGTTGACAAATGCAGACATGTCATAACTTTGGTTCTTGTTTGACAGTTTGGGGCAATAGGCATTTTCCCCCCGAGTGTGGGTTCTCTGTGGGGTTTTTTTTGAGGTTTTCTTTTGTTTCCTTACCGCACGCTGGGCATTTTGGTTTGAGGAGCACCTCCTGCAGCTCCTTAGGAGCTGATGCAAAGGTTTTGAGCCCGTCTTGACCGGTTGCCCTTGCTTGGGCTCTGCGTCTCAGGCTTATTGCAAACCCAACTCCTCTCGGCGCTGCAGCGGGAGGAGCTGAGCCCGTTGTCGTTCACGTAGGCGCAGAGGCCACCGCTGCGGATCTGAAACCTGGAAGGACAAACGAGACAACCCACTTCAGATGGAGACAGCAGGAAAAAGGAGGAAAAAATCACACGTCGGCTTTTCCCCCCCCTGCTCTTCAGTCCTCATGCGTCTTCATGGGCATCAATATGGCAATATTGGGGCTGAATTATGTCTATTTTGGAAGCAGTCTGGATTGGCTGTAAGACACCTGAAGCTTCGCAAGCAAAAAAACCTTATTTCTAAATAAACGATCTATCAAACAGTGTTTTCCCCACCAAACGCTTCCACGTCTCGAGTCAAAGGGGAAAATGAAGACCAGCTCTGGATGCAACGTTGCCTTTCCCAAACGTCATTGTCTCATTGCTACCTCTGGCTGCACCTCAAGTGCCAGAAGAAATACACATTTAGGGGCCGAGGAAACCCCAACCAACAACGTAACGATGAAAAACGCAGGCTCACAGGTGAGATAAACGTGAGTGGTTCACCCACTTCCACGGTTGCTCTTCACCTTCCCGTGAAAGGCCGATCCAAAGCTCCAAGCTCCCTTTATATCTCATCACGAAGCTCTGGAAAAAAGCAGAGAGAAGAAGGTTTTATGGCAGGTCATGGAGCTTTGGGACATCTCCAGCAGGTCACCATCCGCAGAAACTTCCTTCCAACCAATAAGCTACATTTTATCAGTTGTTCATGTTCCTTTAGGGCTCCTTTGGTGCTTGAACCTTTCAATCTGCTGACAAAACCTGCAGTGTTTAAGGCAGAGCTCTATTATTGCATAGAAACAGGGCTTTTTTTGCTACAGTCCTTGCATCGGTTGGCTTTGGTGAGAAATTTGAAGAAACCCATGATGGCCTACCCTCCAGAAAACCATTTTTCCCATCTCCTCACTGCAGATCTCCAAGGAAGATCCTGGAAGAGCAGTCAAAGAAACCAAAAGGTGGCAAATACGTTGGTGGCTTTTCCCCCCCTCCCTCCCCATGCCAAGCATGTCTTCATGTCTCCTTACCAAGTCCTCCACGCTGTCAAGCATGGCCAAGGAAGCGCCAAGTGCCGAGCAGTTGTCCTGGCTTGATGTCCAGTTCCCCTCAGCTTCCAAAAAATAGTAGCATTTTCCTCTGTACCTGATCCAGTCGAAGGGACACCGAAAGCAGGGTTGGGAACGAGGCTGAAAAGCTTGCACTGTCATCAATAGAGCAACATCGTTAGGGAGCAACACCTTCCCCTTGCCTCTCTGGGGTGGGGAAGGTCATCCTCCACCCTGTGACCTCCAAAAGTCTTGCATCTTGCTCAACGGTGGGAGGAAAGGAGAATTAAGACACCAAGAGGAACCTTGGGTGGATTGGAAGGAGTAAGCAGGATCACATCATGGCCCAGCTTGTGGCACTGGGCAAGAAATGTGGGTGCTGTACCTTCAACAAAGCAAACAGGTGGCCTTCAAAAACCGCAAGTTTTAAGAGGATTGCCGCAGTAGACATATCCCTAAACACGCCTCTAGATATTTCTATCTGTCATTAATGCAAAAGTAGCGATGGGCAAAGGACAGAAAAAAAAGTTATCTCGTTCCTGCAGACTTCTTAGGTTGATGTGACTCATGCCAACATCTCTTGCTGCTTGGACAAGCAGCAGAGAAACGGCCCCTCCTTCTCTGAAAAAAACCACCCTTGAGAAAGCTCAGATGACTGTACCCGTGAAACGACTCTTTCTGTTGTCTGGTTAAGGGTTTCTGGATGATAACAGCTCCTACAAAGAGGAGATGGGTTTGGTCTTCCGTAGAAAGGCTTCTCTGCTCCTTGAAATGTCCCTCTCCGGGAGGGGACAGCACCTCGGGTCGGGCTGCGTCTTCCCCGGGGAGCGTGGAGTCGGGTCTGGCACACGCGCAACAACCTGGAGTATCTCAGAGACGTCCCCCGCGAGGCGAAAAACCCCGCTACTCACCTGCAAAGGTGACGGCCGTGAGGAGCAGAGCTCCGAACAGCACCGCCATCGCCACCTGGCAGGCAACGCGTGCCTCCGGCTTCAGCTCAGGGCCGTGATCTGCAGGAGAAGAGGCCTTCAAAGCCTTTGCGGGGGGGGGGGGGGGGGGTCGCAAAGGGGAGCAACACGCTCCCGGTCCGGGCTGTTGGCCCAAAAGATGCTTTTTTCCTCCCTTTACTCAAAGATGAAGGGGGCTTTTAATGCCATCTCCCCATAGCAGGCCAACGTGGAGAACACCGGGCCCCACATCTGAGCATGTGGGTGATGCTCATCCAAAGTATCTTTGGGAAGAGCCTTCCTCAAGGACAGGCAGCATTTGATGCCCAAACGATGAGAGGTTCGTCTTTTGCCCGCACCAGATGGACTTGCTGTCGTTTTGGGTGAGAAACATCAAAAATTCTTCTCCCCATGGAATAAAATGACATATATTTTTTACTTTTGGGAACTCTTCCTTAGCAGGGGACCCTTGTCTCCTCCTCAGTTCCAGCTGTAAAGTCCGGCTCTGAAATGCACCATAATTCAAATTATATTTTAATTTATGGGTTCTACTTCATTATTAAAGTTCAGTGAACTTCTTGCTCCACCCAAACTGAGACACTTTGGGTCTTGCAGATGTCTGAGTCATGGTCACTTTACTTCTGGGGTTTGTGATCCAGAATAATGCTCTTTCCCCCCATCATGAGCAAAGAAAATTCTGTTCCTTAAGGGTTTTGCCAAAAAATATCAGTGTTTTCACCCAGTGGGATTTCCCTCATTTTTATTTTAAACTTCCGCCTCTTCGTCCCCATCTGTCACATGAACTAAGTCTCATGGGACAAACTCTCCTTTCCCCTCTTCTTCCCCCTGTCCCCACGCAAAAACATTAGTCAGAAACCAAATATGCCAAATAATAATAAAAAAAAAAATCATTGAAAAACAATCCACAAATAATTTTTAAAAATCAACAACAGAAAAACAATTCAAAAATCAACAAATCAACAAATCAAAAAATATGTCAAATAATAAAAAAAAAAAAAGTCTCAAAATCATAGTCCCTGGCTGGGTAGAGAGAGGTGATAGAAAAGACCCAAAATCCCCTTTTCTGCCTTATGCACCAAGAGGATGATGGGGATGGGAGGAAGTGTCAGGAGAACTAAAATAGGGCAGTGTTGAAGGGGAGGCAGAGAATAATAAAAATCTTGCTGATGTGTCTAAACTGGACTTGAATCCCAGGCTTATTTCTTGGGGTCTTTTAACACTTCGGCTGTTCAAAAATTATTTTCCTTCGGAATAAAGCAGAAATTTTTCAATCGTTGGTGGTAAAAAAAATAAAAAGGCCCAAAAGAAACAGTGACTCAAGCGCCTTAGGGAGGATTAATCATATGTGAGAATTTCAAAGCATCTGAAATTAGATCTTTTAGAGCAAAAATTCCGACTGCTGACTGACAAAAAATTTCCCCCTGGGGAAGTGCTAGAAAAAGTTTTTTTTTCCTACAACCCCTCCTCCCTTACCTCAGCTGTTTTTTGTTCTCAAATTATAGAAGTATTAAAAAAAAAAAAAAAAAGAAAAAGAAAACCCCAGCGATTAGTCAGTTCATTGCTCTACAGTTACCTGCCCACTTGCTCCTTTCCGCACCCAAAAATCCGGAATAATCCCTCATTTTCTTCATTTTTGGGTTCCACCTCCGCAGATGCTCCCGCCTCACCTGCCAAGAAAAGTTTCACCTATCAGGGGTGTCACAAAGGCTGTGGGTCCTCAGCCCCCCCTTAGGATTTACAAAGTGGGGTGGTCAGGAAGGTACATCTGAGCGCAGGCAGAGGTGGGAACTCATTGCAGAAAACGTCATTTCTACCCCAATAATGTTAATTTTGCACTGTGGGGGCTGTAAATCTTCCAGATGCCAGTTAGAGATATCAACAGGCAGCACAAAGAGTGACATCGGGGAAAGAAAATAAAGCTCATAAAGTGATTTTTAAGAGGACAATGATTTTCTCCCCTCAATTAATTTTTTTTCCCCTCAGTTAGTTTTCTCCCCATAATTAAAGTTTTTTTTTCCCTGCAATCAAACCTTTCTACTCCCAATTAAAGTCTTGTCCCTGCAATTGAAATTTCCCGCTCCACCTAAAATTTTCTTCCCCCAAGTAAAATTTTCTCCCCGCAAAGTTTTTTCCTCATATTTAAAGTTTTCTCCCTGCAATCAAACTTTTCTCCCCCCAGTCAAAATTTTCACGATTAAAATTTAAGCCCAGCTCCCACAGCTCATCCCAAACCCGCTTACCTGGATCCGGCTGGTGGGACCAAGCAGAACACCGAGGCGCGACCCGCTCCTGCTAAGAGAAGTGTGAAACAGAAAATATTAAAAAATGAATTGTTTTGGTTTGTTTTGTTTCATTTTCGGGGATTTTCGCACAGATCCTCCAGGGCAGATGGCGAAGGGGCTGCCTGACCAAGGGCAGCTGCCCATGAGCAAAACCGTGGTGGTTTCCCTTCCAGCTCCACCCCGCACACTCTTCACCTCCTTTTTCTACATTTCCAGAATTTTTTTTTTTTTTTTTCAGCTGGAGAGAACAGACTATCAAAAAATGCTTATTTTGGGGTGCAGGAGGGGAAAACTGCTGTGCTCTGGGGTGTCGGGGCACCCCAAAAAGGATCTCAGGGATGCGACGAGGAGGTAGTGGAATGAGCAGGTGGCTCCCTCCAGCCCATTTGATGATTTTTTTACTATAAAAATCCCTTTTTTCCATGCCACCACCTCCCACAAACTTACATCATCAAGCCAAGGCCGGATCCTCTCTCCTCCCACCTCTATTAAAACCCCCATCCTTTCTCCCACCCTCAATAAATGGGATTATCAAGTGAATGCATCCATAGGGAAAACACTACAAAAAAAAAGTGTTCTTACAAATGACCTATCTGACTCCAGATTTTTACCTAAAAAACCTAATTTATTTTCTTTTTTTTTTTTTTGCAATGATCGCACACCACCAGAGCTGCTACCTTTGCACAGCGCAGGAAGAGCGAAGCATAGAAGCAGCTCACCACAAAAAGTTTCCATAAAACTAAAAAAGCTTACAGGCGGAAAAAGAAAAAAAAAACAACAAAAGCAAAAAGTAAAAAGGAAATAATAATTTTTAAAAAGAGATAAAAATAAAAATATAAACAAAAATAAAAATATAAATAAAAATAATTAAAATTAAAATTTTAAAAAGACAGCGCTTTTCCTGCTGGGACTTTTGGGGTTCTCCTGTGTTACCCCATTTCTTGCTGCTGGTGGGTATTGGGGCAAATTTCTGATTTTTTTTCTTGAAGTCTTTTGGGTGTGTGGGAAAAAAAAATTGTTGTTTCTACCTCTATAAAAAGACGTTGCTGGGGGTGTTACAGGATGGGCCTAAACCTGCTGCACATGGGGTTAACACCAACAGAAGAAAAAAAAAGACGAAGAAGAAGAAAAGGTCACTGTAGCCTGGGAAATGCTGGTTACTCTGTGCAATGGGGAAAATGTCCCAGATCTGGAGGAAATGCAGGTCTGAATGCTGTGAAACCACGCTGGGGGGGTGGGAGGCTATGCTTGCAGGATAAAAAGTGAAATAAACTAAAGTTAAAGTAAAAGTAAATAAAGTAAAAGTAAATAAAGTAAAAGTAAATAAAGTAAACCAAAATAAAGTAAGATAAAATAAGATAAAGTAAAATAAAATTAAAAAAAAAAAGTTAAAAATTTAAAAAACAAAATAAAATAATATAAAATAAAATACAATAAAACAAAATAAAATAAAATAAAATAAAACAAATTAAAATAAAATAAATAAAATAAAATAAAAATAAAATAAAATAAAATAAAATAAAATACAATAAAACAAAATAAAATAAAATAAAATAAAATAAAAAATAAAATAAAATAATAAAATAAAATAAAATAACTTTATTAGCAGCATGCCCGAAGCGGGTAGGCAGACCAGACTCTGTGCCCATCTGGTGCCAGAGCTGGGCAGTCCCCGTGTTCTCGGGCAGCTCCCCCACCACGGGACAAACCGGGGCCCAACTCTCGTGTCAAAGCAGAAAAAGCCACATGAAGGAAAAGCCATTTCAAACCACTCACAGCCAATATTCTGGGGAGGAAATACCAAATATCACCCATCTCCTCCTCAGCTGATTATCTGCCTCTGGCCATGCTGATCCAGACCCTGATAAGCTTCAGCCTGACCCTCAAAAACCTTATTTAAAGGCCTTTTTAATTTTTTTTTTTTGCAACTCTGCATGTTTTCGCGGCTGCTTGGCACAATCATTGAACGCGTAGGTTTTTCTGATGCCTCTAGATACGCGACCTCCTCCTGTCTCCAGGACACCTACACCCTCACTGGCTTTAATTTACAAGGAAAGGCTATAGGATATATATATTTCAGGGGAAAAAAAAAAAAAAAAACGCAGATAAAAGGCCCAGCCAATGCCATTTCCTGGGGCTAGACGCAGGCGCAAGCGCATCGGTCATAAGGCAGGACGTTGCCCAAGAACGCTTTTCACTCTTGGGACGCTCTTGCAATTTTCTGAGCTGGTCATGGCTGGGGAAATAGTTTATGCTGATTTAAGGCGTCCTGGAGATGGTTTTTCTCCGGCCCAGAAGTGTCGCGGTAAGTCCTATTTTGGGGGAAAAAAATGCTTATTTCAAGCTTTTGGGGTTGCTTGCTTCTTCACCCCCATGTTGTTGAGGTTTCCAAGATCCCTGGAGAATGTCGGATGGACGAAGCGTCCTGTAAGGTGGGATTTGGGGGGGGGGGGGGGGGAACCACGGATGGGGGAGAGGGAAGCTTGCAAACTTTGGGGGTTGAACAGTTTTGCTTCTTTTGGCGGCAAAAAAAAAAGGGTCCCAAGAAGCCCAACGCGAGCCAACGCGCCTTGTTGGAAAGCAAAGCTGCTGGGACCGTGACTGGGATCCTGGTGGAGACGAGGGCTGGAGAGACCCGCGTCCCGCCGGCTCCCAGCTCCACCGCAGGCGGGTTTCGCCTGTTCTAAATCAAGCCGAAAAATTCAGAAATTCATCTAGTCTCAGACGGTTTCAGGACTGCTACGCTCCACTGTTGGGCACCCAAGGCTCCCCCGGAGGC
This sequence comes from Tyto alba, assembly GCF_018691265.1. Classification (NCBI taxonomy): domain Eukaryota; kingdom Metazoa; phylum Chordata; class Aves; order Strigiformes; family Tytonidae; genus Tyto; species Tyto alba. The sequence continues at coordinate 282,394 of NW_024881265.1, read as the reverse complement.
TACTTGCAGCCCCTCCACCACCTGAAAAAAAAAAAAAACAAAACACCCTTCCGTGTTGTCCTCACTTCTCCATCCAACCTCTAGACCTCCTCGGTGGTGACTTATATTTTTGGAGGAAGAAAAGCAGCTGGAAACTTCTGCTCAAACTCACTGGCTTGACAGAAGGGGCTTTTTTTTTTTTTTTTTTTTTTTTTTTCCCCTCCCCCCTCCTCTAAAACCCCCAGCTTTTTCACATGAAAATGTGCAATTTTATTTGCGTGGGGTCTTTCAGCTCCTGCCTTGTGCCCGTGGTGGCATGGAGTCCTCCTCAAAGTCGGCGGGCTGGGGCACCTCGTCCTGCTGGTGCTGGTGGTGGTGCTGAGCGTGCAGGGTGAGTAACTTGCTCTTATCTACGTCTCAAATGCCGGCGAGTGAGCTTGGAGGGGGAGTCGGGTTTTATTGCAGCCTTTGGAAGGGACAAGGTTGCCCCATGGAGACGGCAACAAGATGTGTCACCCACCAAGAGTGAACCCTCTCCGAAGGAAAGCTGGACTATCCCCGTAGCTTTTAAGCAAGGGGGCAGGATATAAGCCACGGGTTTCAGGCTGGTTTAATTAAATGGGAAGAAAAAGAAGGGTCTCACAAAATCAAACCCAGCCCTACTTGGGTTTTTTTTGGGGGGGGTGGTTTCATCCCCGAATGGACGTAACATCTCACCCTGGGGTCATTCCTCCAAGTTTTTCAGGGCTCTCTGTGGCGAACGGGGACAAACGCTCCCTGGCAAGACGGTGGTGAGACCCAGGGAAGGAACCACACGGAGCGATGCGTGATTTCAGCCCTGATGCGGTATTTCTGCCAGCCCCGGTGCAAAAGCCCCGCAGGTAAAACCCCTTCCCACCCAAGGGAATGCTCAGGTGGGACCTTCGATGGGGTTTCCTCCGCCGCTTCATTCACCAAGCTGCCCTTGGGGATGCAAGTTGTTGGTCCACCAAGGATTATTTGGCAAAGTGTTGCAAGGAAATATTTCTTTTTTTTTTTTTTTGACATACGTGGAGGAGCAGGACCAACCCTAGGGAGGAAGTTCCTCACCACCCTTCCTCCATCCCAACCAGCCACTCGTGTCCTCGTGGTCACCCAACCACGGTCCTGCTTTCTAGTAACTAAGGAAAAACGGGGTGGAAAAACCCTCAAGGATGGGGAAAGAACCGGGGCTTGGGATGGAAAAGCCCTCAGTGCCTTTCAGCTGGGGGTTGGGGAAGACTTTGGCCACTCTTTGGGTTGTCTCATGGCTCTTGCTCTTCTTCAGCCTGTTCTGGCTGCAAATTATGTCCCCAGGATTGGCGGCTCCACGGGGACAGATGCTACCAGCTTTCCAAGGAAAAGGGGAACTGGAATCAAGGCAAGAAAGGCTGCAAAAATCAGGGGTCTCACTTGGTAGTGCTCCGGGACAAGAAAGAAAAGGTAAATACAGAAGAGAAGGTTTGAAAAGGGCCAGAAAGTCCTTTTTTTTTTAGGTGGGCAGGGGAGCAAAAAGTGCCTGGCAGCGGGAGGGTTTGGAGATGCAACGGTGCCTCTCGCCCATCTCCTGCTCCGATGTCTCCTAAGAAGTGACCGGGAAGAAAAAAGGCTGAATCACCCCCCTAAATCCCCTCTGTGTCCCCGCGCCCCAACCCCGCTGTGACACGGGAGGAAGGGGAGGGATGTGGAGCTCAGATGGAGATGTCGGTGTCACCTCGATTTCCCAGGAGTACATCAGGAATGTAACGGGCGGAGGCACGCAGCCGGTGTGGATTGGATTGCTCTCGTCCCACTCGAAGTGGAGATGGGTGGACAACACCCCCTTCAACACCAGTATGTGAGTGTGGCCACAGCGCGCTGGCAGAAAAACCAACCTTGCTCCATTTCAGGCCTGGTGTGTGCCCCAACCCGTCCCTCCAAGGTTTCGCTGGCTATGCAACGGTCTCGTGTTCCCCCCTCCAACCCTTCGCAAACCAAGAGTTGGGTTTGTTGAGCACGGTAACCCAACACCTCCCACCACACCCACGCAACCCAACGCGGCTTTTACCGGCCCACGCGCGCTCCTTGCAGACCTCACTGCAAAACACGACCGCCCGTACGCAAATCTGGGCCGCCTGCCAGCGAGAAAACTTTTGGGTTTTGTTAGCACGATGAGACGGGGCGGAAAAAAAGGCAGGAGAAACCCCCCCCCCCACCTCCCCTTTTCTGCGAGCCTGGAAGAGTTTGCTCCTTTGGAGCAATCAAATTTGTCTTCTGCAGGTTCACCACCCTGCAGGAGATGAATGAGGGGTGCGGGACACTGAAAGACGGGGCGTTGGAGGTCGATATCTGCGACGGCGAGCACCAGTGGGTTTGCCAGAAAGACCCTTTCCAGCTCTCCCCATCGATGGCAGGAGCTGAGGAAAAATGCGATGCCTCTTTCTGACATGTGCCCATCCCGAAACGCCCGGTCTACGAGACGCTTGCTGGCCAATATTTGGGGTGAAGCCAGTCCCGTCCTCACCGTAACAGCTCTGCAAGAGGTTTCAGGGTTTTGCAAATGCATTTCCCACACAGGTCAGGACAATATTTTGGGTGGTGGGGGGGACTGGGAAACCAGAAACATCTGTGCCCTGGACACTGGGTTGCTAGAGCTACAGCATCAATAAAAACGTATAAAACTGGTTCGCTTCGGTTTGTTGAAACATCACAGACTTACAAACAAGAGTGTGGGGTGGCGTTAAATGTATTGCAAATATTGTGAAGTTTAATTAAGAAAAGTTTTCATGAGCGATGGCGGCGGTCAAGGGTTTGCAGCTCCCGGGGTGCAGCTGCGAGCATCAGCGCGTGGACGGGTGCAGGCAGCTGGGGTTTAGTGACGATTTTAGGGGGTTGGAGTGGGGCTTTTTTTGTCTTTTGGGGTTTTTTGGTCTTGATTTCAGATTATTTTTGGTGTTGGGGATTTTTTGTTTGTTTGGGTTTGAGGTTTTTTGGGTTTGAGGTTTTTTGGGTTTGAGTTTTTTTGGGGCAGGTTGGATTTTGATTTGGGGGGGCGAGAGTTGATTGGTTGTTTTCATTTTTTCATTTTTCCTTTTTTTTTTTTTTTGGTTGGTTGGTTGGTTATTCTTTTATTTAAAAAAAAAACTGCACAATATTCCAAGCCCATCCAAATCCACCATTTTACCAAATTCCCTCCCTACCTTTTTCCATCCCCTTCCAACAGCAAGAAAATCTCTTTGTTAAAATCACTTCAACTCAAGTGCTTAGCTTATGGACCTGACTGGCTTAGAGGCAAAACTCTGCTTTGAAAAGCACACAGGAAATATCTAATAAGCTTTTTCTGATGCAGTGATTTGGCAGCAAGGATGAATCGATTATAGTCTAGATGGTCTGAGCAGAAAAGCTTATAAAAATACAAACTCATAAATGTTGGTGCTCGAGTAAGATGTAAGGTTTTACCAAACAAAGCCATCCTTGGATCTGTTTCACCTGCTGGTCAGAGAATTGGGATGAAGCTCTTTTTTTGTGGGGTCTTTTATGATGGATATGCTTTTTGCTTCCAGAGGACATAGTCGTCGGGTCTGCTGCAGAGCCAGTTCTTCTTGGTGTGGCACAGGGACGAGCTGATCCTCTCCTCGTTCAGGTACGCACAGGACCCACCACCCCGCACCTCAAACCTGCAACACCGACACGCTCAGGAGAGCGAGAAAAGGAAGAAAAGAAGAAATCTACCCCCAAAAAATTGCAAAAAGCTGGGATTTCCTCTCTAGGAGAGGAAGGGTAGCGTTTGGCTGAGGGTATCTAATAGGGGATTGGTGTGGAACATCCTTGGTTCCTCCCAAACCTCCCATGGAAAGCCAGGAGCTGCTTGGACACGGTGGCAGGAGAAGGTCCCCAGCCCAGGACGGGTCATCCCTCTGAGAAATCCCATCCAAGGGGGGGAAGGAGGAATGCAACAACCCCCCAAGGCCATTTCAAACCACACCAAGAGGGAAACCTGCCCCTGTTGCCATCCCCAAGCACCCAACACGGGCAGAGGGACCAACCAGTTGTTGAGGGCCGTGCCGTTGGTCCACCACCACTCATCATCCTTCTTCCGCAGCCCAAACCAATGGTTAGCTTCGCCTTTATAACGTCTAATGAAGGTCTTTGAAGCAAAGAAACACTGTGTTTTAGCTCGTCTTGCCTTCCCCACCTCCTCTTTTCCCCCTGTGTCCATCACCCCACCCAGAGATGGTGCTTTGCCCAAGGCATCTGCTCCTGGCTACAGCACTGGGTGCAATTAGGGGCCAAGCAGGATTTTGCTCTGGGGTCTTTGTGGGCTTCTTTTGGTCTCTTTGGTTATTTTTTTTCAAGTTTCCCATCCTGGTGCTAGCACAGAGGCTCAAACACAGTTCTTACCAGTTCATCCACGGTGTTCAGGAGGGCCAGGGAAGCTCCCAGGGCCTCACAGTTTTCCTGACTGGTGGTCCAATTGCTCTCAGATTTAGAAAAATAATAGCATTTCCCTTGGAAACCAATCCAGGTGTCTGGGCACACGTGGGAGAACTGCGGGTGAGGCGAATGGGATCCCAAACGGACAACTGAAAAAGAGAAAGCTGAGTGAGGTGCGTGGGCAGCCCTAAAAAGCAGGAAAATGGGATTTATTCTTGTTTTCCTAGGAGCTGCAGGGGTGAAATTGGGGATGATGCCCTTGGAAAAAGGAATGGTGTGACTGAGCGAGGAGCCAGGATGTCTGGATCACAGTTTAGGGAAAAAAGGGCTTCCCCCCCCCCCGAAGCAGACATGGTGCTTTGCTTGGGGAGCACCCCTTAATGCTGGGGAAACCCCGGGATCTCCCCCGTTCCCCCAAAAAGGGGTACCTGGCCCGAATTCCTCCCCAAGGGAGGGGGATGCCTGGATGGGACTCACCTGTCAAGGCCACCAGCAGGATGAAGATGATGAGGACCAGCACCACACACACAGGGATGAAAACCCGTGAGGACTGGGACCTTTCCCGGTCTGACTTCTTGGCGCCAGACCCTGGGGGAGGGAAGAGCAGGAGAAGGTGTGGGCTGGGACATCCCCCCACTCCTTTGCCTTTTTCCTGCTGGATCCTCAGTCCATCCTGAGCTCCAGCCGGGAGAAGGATCTTTTGGGGGACTTGGGGGTGTGGGGAGAGCTTGCAGAGGCTGCCCGCAAGGCAGGGAGAGCAGACGGGTGACCTTCAGAGGCACTGATGTGTGTTTGAGAACCTGGAGACGGATTTAGGGCTTTTCAGCCTTTGAAAGTGGCCACATCCTGAACTTTAGCGCCTATGCACCTGGGTTGGCCTGCGCCCACCCGAAAGTTCCATCCCCATCCCACCAGTGCTCCACTGGAGCAAGACGCTCTTCCCACCCCGTGCCCTCACCCCAAGCATTGGTTTTTTCCCGACTTTACCCCATTTGCAATCTTTCTCTGTGTCTTGGTAGCTGTTCAACACTTCATCTTGCTCTGAAGAATTCGGATTTTGGGATCCTCTCCCCATCCCGAGCAGAGAAGTGCTCAACCCAGAGGCTTACATCCACCGGTGTCCGTGGAGACCGTGGCTCAGGCTGCGTGTTAACAAGGAAAAAGCCGAGAAAATCTGCAGCCAGCCATACCTCCCGAATTTGCAAGATCCCATCGAGCTGTCCGGAGCCTCTATACCATGGGAAGTTATGGCAGAGGAGCACGTTTGTCCTGTGCTAAAAACACATCGGAAGGGAGAGAAAAACAGAAAGGAGGACAAAGTGAGAGGTGGTGAAAAGAGAAGAGAAGGGGAGGACAAAAAAGAGAAGGGGGGAACAAAAAAGAGAAGGGGGGAACAAAAAAGAGAAGGGGGGAACAGGGTAAAGAAGGGGAGAACAGGGAAAAGGAGGGGAGAACAGGGAAAAGGAGGGGAGGACAGGGAAAAGGAGGGGAGGACACAAAAGAGAAGGGGAGAACAAAAAAGAGAAGAGGAGAACTAAAAAGAGAAGAAAAAATATTTTTAAAAGAGAAAAAAACAGGAGAGAGGAGGAAAAAAGGACTAGAAAAAGAAGTTTAGAAGGAGTTTCACTATTCAAAGATATTAAAAGAAAAATATAAACTTTTATCTAGTCTAAACGGAGATTAGGTATTTATGAGGGGACACAAGTTAGAAACTGTTGCTGCAGCGAGGAAGCAAACTCCCTGACAGACGGAAGCTGAGCTTGTTGTTCAGTACTCCCCCCAGAAACAGGAGGGAAGGAAGCTGGCTTTAGCAAAAAAACTTTCCTATTGAGTTGCATGTTTGGCAGCTGCTGCAACATATTTGAGATAAGAAGTTATCTCTGTTCCTCCAGCGGCCGCCCTTGTCTAGAGCAAAGGGAGGGGTCATTTCCCCATATGCAAGCTAGCATAGCACAGCAGCTGTTATTCCTCCTCTGGGTCCTGTGTATTTTAGAATTCAAAAATAAACACATAAACGCCTACAAAGCCAGCTGGGCTTGCGACAAGTAGAACTTTTTGTTCCGGGAATAAGCTCTAAAGTCACATTCAGGGCAGGTTCGAGTTGTTGGTAAACAGAATAGGACAAAGTGCAAAGGCACAGGAGATTTGCAGGAGGAGAAATTCAGGGCTTGAAGGTGTGCTCGGATATTGCGTTGCAGAAGCAGGTTTAAGGGTTAAAGTTGGTACTAGGAAAGAGAAAAAGCCGTAACAAGTGTGGGCTGGGGGCTGGAGGTGCCTAAAACTCCGTGGAACAAAGCCCCAACTCTGTTTGCTCTCTTGGGAGCACTGCCAAAGGGTTGAGCTACTAGTTGAAAAACAAGAGTATTGACCGAAGCGGGTTCCAGGAAATAAAAAAAAAAAATAAAAAATTCTGCAGACCAAGCTTTCACTTTCTTTATTTCGAACAGAAAGCTTCGGTTCTGCTTTGTAGCGACACGTAAAAATTCAAAAGTCCCTTAAAAAAGACCCCAAGGAGGTTCATGTTTTTCACAGCCCACCCCCTGCCAAATTAAGAGATCACACAGGGCAGCCCGAGCTCCTGCCCTGGTTTTATCCCTCCCAAGCCCACTGTGGTTTCCAGTCAGTTTGCTCCAGCTCCCCCGAAACCACTATTAAGTCCACTGAATGCAAAGAAATGTAAGTCATTTTTATTACACAATTATTTCCCTCTTTCCCCCATGATTTTCTTAATTCCCTTCCAGAGAAAGCAACCCTGTTAGCTAGCAGGGGCAGAAAAAAAATCACCACTGAAGAAGGCTTACAGAGCAGCAAAACAGAGAGGAAAAAAATTAAAAACCAGCTGAAAAACACATCCAGAAACTCAAAAAAACCCACAGTAATATAGGCAGGGGACCCAGGACACCCTTAGTAGCAAATGCTTCGATAAAACCAGTTGAAAAATAATGATTTGGAGGGTTGGCTTTCTTCCCCCCTGGCTTAATATAGCCAGCTGATTATTTTAGCCCCACAAAACACGAGCCCTCTCTCAGGGGGAGGCGGGTCATGCCCATCCCGCCCCAGCATCGCTCCAGCCGGTACTGACTCAGCCACCCGCAACGACTCCACATAGCAACAACAACAAAAATCTTTATTTTCCCAGAGCTTACCTTGCCTGCAGAGCATACCCAGGCTGTGAGGAACTTCCAGACGTCGCTTGAGTCTCGTGGGGTGCAGGGCGGGACGGGACGACGCGCTCCCCCAGTGGGCAAAACACACTGCACAGCCTCACCTTATAATTTGGGATGCAACTTCAGGCTCACAATCAAGGCAAAGGGGTGAAGGACCACTCCAAGAAACCAGCGGTTGTTTTAAGCTTTATGCTTAAGAGGTTCCAAACACATAAATTTTTTTTTTTTTTTTTTTCCGTCATGGTTTTTGCTGAATAAATCCCGCTGAGGGGGGATTTTTAAGAAGCCTGTAGGTGGGTGCTGCTAAAGGCACCTTGCCCCCCCCTCAAAGGGTTGCAGTTTCTCACCCACTCTGGCAGCTCCTGAGGACTGGTTTGAAATGGTTTGCAGGCAAAGGCAAGCTCAGACTGGGCTAATGTGGCTCTGAATCATCATGCTGCTGCAGGGGAAAAACCAATATGCTGAGATGCCAGGCGGAAGGGGGAAAAAAAAAAAAAAAAAAAAAGTCAAAACACCAGAAAAACACAAACCCAAACCAAGCTTGAAGGAAAAACAGTCCAGAAGGATGAAAAAATGTTCCAAGGAGAAGGAGGTGCAGGATGGGAGTTTAAATCCAGTGCAAAAAGTCCTTGGGGAGGAACAGGAGGAGGAGGAGGATTGAAGGTGGTGAGAAAAAGCGTGGGGAGACTGAGGTGCCCTGGGAAAGCCCCCATGTTGTCACCACAGGGATAAACTTTTGATGTCTGGAGATGTTGTGGTTTAGGCCTGGGCGGCAGCCAACCACAAGGCAGCACCTCTCTCTCCCTTCCCCTCCGGCAATGAGAAGGGACAGAGAGCCAGGCTTGGGGTTCGAGATAGGACTGGGATGGGGAAAAATCCCCCTTTATGGGAACGAGCAAAAGGCAGACTCGTTAGGGGAAGAAAAAAAGAACATACATTTATTACAGACACTAACACCACATAACAGAGTAGGGCAGTGAGAAGCATTGCCACATCTTGAGCACACCTTCCCCCCACCCCTCCCTTCTTCCCAAGCTCAGCTCTGCTCCCGATATCTCTACCTCCTCCCCCAGGGGCGCAGGGGCAGGGAATGGGGGGTGCAGGCAGCGCTGCCACTTCCTTCATCTTCGGTGAGGGGAGTGTCCAGAACTTGTTCCTCCTGCTCCATCGTGGTCCCCCTCTCACAGCAAACAGTCCTCCACAAACTTTCTCTGACATGAGTCCCTCCCACAGGCCGCAGCGTTCCCCACACTGCTCCGTCATGGGTCACTAACTTCCTCCGACTGGATTCCCTCCCACGGCTGCAGCCCTTCCCGAGCTGCTCCGGCGTGGGACTCCCCCACATGCTGCAATCCTCCCAGCACTGAATTACAGCAGCGGGGCTGCCTTTTCCCACAAGACCCCGGCCTTCTTCGGACACAGAACCTTGATTATTCCGAGCAGGAGCCACAGGCCATAAATCAATGTCTGCTCCACCGTTGCTCTCCATGGGTGGCAGGGGGGGGCCGCCCTGCCGTCTCCCCACAGGATACAGGGGGGTCTCTGCTCCAGCACACCTCCCCCCTCCTTTCTTCCTCCGTTCCTCCACTGACCTTGGTGTTCACGCAGCTGCAGCAACTCCTCCTCACCAGTCCCACTGCTCCTCACCACGTCCCTTCTTAAATACGTTATCGCAGAGGCGCAGCTGATGGGCTCAATTTCCCAAACAGAAGTGGAGCTGACGTGGAGCTGGGGGAGCTTCGAGAAGCTTCCCACAGGGGGCCGCCCCGATAGCCCCCTCCCCTGCCACCAAAAAACTCCACCACTCACTCAACCCAGGACAGGGGACATGATCTCACCACAGACACACAACGTCTGCTTGGCTGCCTCAAATAGCATCTTCTGTCCTCCCCCCAAAAAAAAGGATTATTTTCACTTGGGGACAACACGCTTGATTGATGCTGACCAGATTCTGGATCACCCCCGTTCCTCACAGGAATGATAATTCCTTCATTTCTCACCAAAATGGAGGTTGCCTGCCCAGTGTGATGGGTGATAGGGGGTCGGGCTCTTCTTGGGGTGCACAGGGAAAGGTGCAGGAAGGATGATTACCAGAAGAACAAGATATATTTTCATTCTTATCGGGATGCATTTGGGTTTGAGTCCAACACACCATTTCTTGTTGTCACAGCCCCCCCCCCCCCCCCCCCCCAACTTTCTGCCTTCAGACTCTTGCTGGGAGGTACACATCCCTGCTCTGCGTGGTCCCCATCTTTCTTTGAGCATTGGGGACCTTTGGGGTGGGGGAGGCTCTTTGCATCCTTGGTGCTGGCCCCCCCTTTTCCCCAGGGAAACCACCCACCCTGCCCATTTGGAGAAAACCCAAATTCATATCAATATTATAAATGGATTAAACGCCACTCTAGCCATCTGCAAGACATCTTCACGTGGGTTGTGTTGGCGGTGAAGATGGTTGGGGGTGATTGGTGTGACACCCCCCCGCCCCGGCATGCCAAGGGTGTAGGGGGGTGCTCCAGTCCCCTGCCCACAGACACCACGTCCCCGGGGAAGGAGCAGGTGGCCATGCTCATCGTCACCTACCCAAACACCCGAGCCTGGGATCCACCTTGACCCGTTGAAGATGCGTCCAACAAAGCGTCCAGCTGCAAGCTGAGCACTCCAGGAGAAAAATAATCCCTCATGGACCACGATGCTTTCCACGAGGGAAGACGAGTCAAGAGGCGGGTGGTGAGACCATGAGGTGTAAAGTGGCTTTGGGTCTCGCTGCCTCTTTTTGTATTTGTGGAGAATACCATCAGGACAGGCAAGATCTAACTTGTCCCATCCCTGCCCCAAACTCTTCTAACCACAAGCCCTAAGACTCAAAGCTGGGTCATGGGGATCAAAGGTTTGGGTGTCCCTTCATTGCTGTTCCTGGGAGGCCAACACTTGGGGTGCGGTGCTGATTTTGATGCCATCAAGTGTGGAGGCAACACATTAAAAAAAAAAAAAAAAAAAAAAAAAAGGCACCAAACTCTGCCCGGCCAGGACCCGGGAAGTCACACAAGGTGACAAGCTGGGTTTTCTCCTAGCTGAGAACAGGCTGCAATAAAACAAAAAAAAAAAAAAAAAAAAAAACAAAAAAACCCACCAAACCACAAAAAACAACACATGCACAGCTTCGTGATTGGACATGAGTCTTCAAGAGGAGAACGAGCGCTCCCAGATCAAGATTGCTGATGCTTACCTCTTTAGGAACCTATGTTTTCCCATCTTGAGGTTCCTGATGTTTCCCAGGAGTGTGTCTCCAACTTTTTCTTGACAAGGAGGAGCCTGAGACTTCAGCAGCCCCCCAAGGAAAGGTCGTGCGAGCTGCCCCCGGCACCCCGAGGTCCAGGCCCACCACTCAGAAATCTGTATTTTGCAAAGGGCTACGCTGGCGTGGCAGGAGGAACGGGGAGGGCTTCCTCCACCAGCTTCACCTAACCACCTGCCCATAAAAGCTTCCCTCCTTCATCCATCACTCACTCAGCACCAGCGATGGAGGACGACAGAGGTTACAGCATCATGACCAAAGTGAAGGTGAAGGACCCCAACCTGACACCCAAGCTGATGGACCCAGCTACCAGCGATCTTCTCGGCCAGAATGGCCACAAGAAGAAACTGGGGGGGGGAGGGGAGTAAAAATTTTTGCTATTCATTTTCCTTTTCCTTCCCCTGGGTTTTCCCCTCAGTCAGCATCGCTGCACAGGTGGGAAAAGCCATGAGGAATCTCAACGAGGGGCTCAGGGGGCATTTTGTCCATCAGCTTCATGCTTCAGCCTTTGGGCACTTCCAGATTCATCTCCCTAAATGATGGTCAGTCTGCCATTGCCTCTTGCCTACCCTGGAAACCAATGCAAAGAAATGTAATTCTTTAGCAATCCTTACTCCTTTATTTCTGCTCCATTTTTTTTGGCCAATGCTCAAGATGGCGCAACTCTTGTTATGCCATTTTTTTGCACGGGGTTAGATTTAAGGCTGCACTAGCAAAAGAAGGGCGATGCACCTGGGGATACCCAGCGCTGCACCCCTGATGCCTGCGACCGGTTCTTCCATCACTCAGCACTTCTAATTTCTCCATAAAGTCCAAAATGTTTTTTTTTTTTTTGTTTTGTTTTGTTTTGTTTTGTTTTGTTTTGTTTTTTCCTCAGGCCCATCCTATCACCAATGTCAGTACAAAGCAGCTGTGGTGCTGCTGCTGCCCTTGAGCCTCCTCCTGGGCTCAGCTGTGATTTTTCTGAGCATCCATGGTAAGTACCAGAAGGGAAAACCTCCCACTGATACTGGCGGGGGTTTGGTTTTCTCCCACAGCCTTTTACTGCCCCATCATACAAAAAATTGGCTGTTCTTCCTCAGAAACTCAATCTCATCGTGCGGTATCCCTAATCCTCCTTCCCTCCACATCTGTGCCATGCAAGAGGGGACGTTACCAAAAGTACAGATCAACACATTGAGAAACACTTTTTCCTTAGAAAAACCACCCTGCTCCAACCACCCCCCCATTTATAACACTGGTTATTTAGGAGGAGTGGCCTAAAATAAAAGAGAAGTGCATGTTTCCTTTGGAAACCGATACTTGCACATCTGCAAAAAAGTCATATTTTTGCCCACCTGAAGCTGGGGCCAGCTCTTGCAAACACACTAAGTCACTACAACACGTGGGAATAGCGTTCCCTCAGAGACACCGACCCATATATTCAGGCCAGCAAAATGATGTTAAACCAGCAGAAAAACAAGTGCCAAACTTCTCTGTGGTCACGGCCGTTTCCTCCAGCACTCTGTGTTTTTTTTCTGTCCCTTCAGATATGACAAAGTTTTCAAGAAACCCATCCTTCAAACAAATTTTCAGAGGCAATGATGATTTGGTTTTGAGTCAGCCACTGAACTAACACCTTCGGCCACAGCAGAAGCTGAAAGCTGCTGCTTGACTAGTTAGGAGAAACTCTACTTTCATGAAGAAAATGGGCTTTCCTGCACACATGGGGCAGCAGCCTTTGTGGCTGGTTTTCTCCTCACAAGCATACATTTAATATTCCTCAACTCAGCGCTGCAATTCCCCCCATTCCCCACCCAATAAGCTCATCGTAAATCGAACCGGTGCCGTTTGGTACTTTCCCAGGAGTACAGCAACATCCATTTCAAGACAACTTTGGCTCAGCTGAAGCAAAACCTCTGGTGACCCAGCACGGGACAACTTACCAGGTACCTGCGGTGCTCCCTGTACTGAAGAAAATTAGAAAATAATTTTAAAAATACATGTAAATTAACCCCATGGCAAAGCAGAGTTTGCTGCTTTGCTGTGAGTCCAGGCAGATTGTTCATGGATCTCCTTGGTTTGCTCTGTCCATGCTGTGTCACCTTCACAGCCTGTCAAATGGGGGTGGGAATTCTCCTGCCCTTCCAGATTTGGCTGCTCCCCGTTTTTTTGCGGGCTAACGCATGTCTGTAATAAATACTTCTGAAAAACAGCAACATCCAACTCTGTTATTCTTTGGGTTGAGAGGACTCGTGGCTGGTTTTGGGCAGCTCCATCCCAGGAGAGAAAGGATGGATCACTGGACTGGACCAAGGCTTGGTTGCTTGGCAAATTTCTGATGGGGGTGGGAGGGAGAAACCCACCTCCAGCACCTCCAGTTCAAGAGACAACAGGGAAATAAGAGGTCTGGGAGCAAGGAGGAGAAAGAAAACGGGGGAAACTGGGAGGTGATACTGGTCTGGGGAGCATGGAGGAGCGTTGCTCCTCTTTGAGTCGGATTTTTAGGGCAAAGATTGTGAAGTTTGAGTGCATTTCTCCATCTCTTCCTGCAGCAAAAAGCGAGTGCAAGCTCTGTCCCAAGAACTGGATGGCATATGGGGAGAAGTGCTACTGGTTGTCCAAAAAGAGTTGGGTTTGGAACGAGAGCAGGAAGGACTGTGAAGCCCAGAGAGCTCAAATGCCGATCATCCAGGACCTGGAAGAGATGGTAATGCAAAAAAGCATGGGTGGCCAGGTCCTCCTGGGGTATAAATCATCCACATTTCCATTTAAACTGGGTCTGTGTTGGGGTGGTTGGGTTGTCCATCGTGTCCAAAACCCGTGCACTGGGAGGACTGGTCCCACCATCCTCTCTAACCCCCCTCCTGGATTTCATCTCCAACATCACGGAGGGGACCAGGCATGTCTGGATCGGGCTGCACTTACCCATCAGTGCTCAAAACTGGACCTGGGTAGACAGGGCTCCCTTGGACCAGTTGATGTGGGTGTTGCCCAAGGAGATGCTCAGCTGCAGATGGAGAGCCCCGTCGTGGGGGTGGTTTTGGGATGGAGCACTTTTTGGGGGGGAGCTACTTCATCTCTTCTCTCTCCATCAGGTTCAAGGTCTCGGGCAACATGGACTTGGAGAGCTGCGGGGTGGTGAAATCCAACCGGATCAACTCGGAGACCTGCCAGGTGGAATTCAAATGGATCTGCGAGAGGGAAGCTGTTGAAATGTAAAGCAATGCGAGAAAGCACACGGAGGCACCTTCATTTTGAGTCTAGATGATGCAAATCCTGCATGGAAGAACACTGGAAAAAACCCTCAATCCCTTACTCCGTGGTATAAAAGAGGAGAAAAGAAGCAACAGCTTGGATGGAGCTGAGTTTCCTAGATGGCTTGATTGGTCACCCTTCTCTGCTAGTCCCCTCACCTCTTAAACTTTTATCCCTGTTTCAAAATAAAATAAAAAGGAGCAGACACCTGCAGAACTGCCTATAAAGCACCACAGGACCCCACCACCCCTGGAAAGCGCTGGGTGATGGGTGGTGCCACTCATACCCAACCTCACCAGCTAAAACCTCGCTCAGGCACTTTATAACCTCATGGCTCAGCCCATTTACTATTGCCAAAACATCAGTGATGGATGAAAAAGCTCCGAAAATATAACTTGCCCTCCCCTGACCTTCTACTGGAACACGCTCTCTTCCCGTCCCAGTTTCGCAAAGCTTTGTGCAATGCCTAAACCCACAGTCGTGGTGTAACCAACCCTCTTGATCAGTGAAAAAGGGGAAGGGGCACAACCAGTTAGAGAAGAGAGGTTGAAATATTTAACAGTAAGTCCTGGCAAACCTCCACCACCAATATTGTATCTTTCCAGGGGATACGGGATGCTGAAAACCTCACCATGCCGCCACGCTGGGTGGAAAAGAGCTTAATGTCCAAGGAAAGGGCTATTTTTGGCTAAGCCCTAACAAAAATCAGGTGATTTGGGTTATTTCTGTAACTGGAGCATGAAGAGGCAGTTGTATTTCAGGTTAAAGCATCTACTGGTCTGCCAATAAATTTTAATTCTTAGATACTTATACAAGGTACACTATTTCCCTTTTTCCTAAGAAAAACAGCAATAGCAGCAATCCAATCCCTGTCTTCCAGCCAAGCTGATGAAGGAGTTGCCTCATCCCAGCCCAAGAAAAAGAGGAAGGGCATTGCTGGTTGGTGGTTTTTTTTGACTTTTTTCTTTGTTAATTCTTGCAAAAATCTCACAGCTTGCTTGAAGGGTCAGAAGCAATACCAATATTTGGGAATTGGAAGTACCAAGGCCCCCCCCAACTTGCACTCCTGCCACTCTATGGACACAAAACATGGGCGAAGACCACAGGGATCTCAGACCAGAGATGGTCCTTTCTGCTGTGCCCCAGATTTTGGGCTTTCTGGCAGCACACGATCGTTTCTCAGTCGAGGCACTACCAGTTTTTTTGATTGAAAAGCATCCTGAGAAAAACCACATCCTTTGCCACCTCGCAGAGCGGCAGGTGAGCAGAGATGCTGCCAGAGATGAAATCCAGCCCTGGGCTTTGCATTTGTTTGGGTGGGGTTTTGGGGTGTTTTGTTTTTGTGGTGTTTTTGTGTTTTTTGTTTTCGTTTTTGTTTGTTTGTTTTGTTGTTGTTGTTGTTGTTTTTGTTTTTCCCAGCTGAAAAAGGACTTGAAAAGGTTCAAAGACAGTATTTAGGCCTTCCTCAAAAGCCAGTGAGGGAGATGAATCAGCAATCTGCTGCCACTCAGCTCCAGGACCATGACACCAAGTGGGGAGCCCTTGGTCTTTTCGGCATTCACGGGTGAATGATTTTAGAGACCGGGCCAGGGGGGCAGCAAATGTGAAGGAGGGAGAGCCTGGAAGGTTTTCATCATCTTCTCCTCAAAGAGCATCACTCTGGGCAGAGCACTTCTCCAGCCCTTTCTTCACCACTATCCATGGAGATTTGTGCAACCCATTCTCCAGGAAAATCTTCTCCCAGTAATTCCATCAATTGTTTTGTTGTCTTTTCCACAAGAAAAGAGAGTTTGCTCCTCTCTCCACCCCTTTGCTCTGCCAGCGTCCTTACTCCAGAGCAGTATTTGAGGTGGAGAGGATGCAAGAGCAGCCCCGCACAGCCAACGTGATCTCAAATATCTCAAAGAAACGTGAATTTGCTCTGATAAATCCATAATGTCTAGCAAGGCTCATTTATTCAGTCCATCCTTAGCAAGGAGGAGGGTTTGGCACTGCCCAAAAGGTCCCTTGGGACTCAGGGGAGGAGAAACAAATTGGTGGGGACACCTGAAAAATGTAAATATTGCTGAGACCCGCCTTGTGCATCCAACACCTCATCCATCTAAGCGAGCAGAAAAGCCTGAGCTGACCCAGATGGGAAATATTCCCCCAGATTTTGGGCCCTAAATCCAGATTTTGGCAATAACTTGAAGGCACCCTTGGGAAGTTCTCACCCCTGAGCTCCTTCCTCATATCCCTCCCCACTGCAGGTGGTGTTGCTGCTGTCACCGTTGACGCGATGGAAAGGTGCAACCAGACCCTCGCGACGTCCCAGCGGCAGTACCGACATAGGATGGAGGTGGTGGGGGCGAAATTTCTACAAAGCAAGGGAAAAATGTCAGCTACAACACCTCGCTGGTGCTCCAGGGTGGCTGGCCAGATGGTGCTGGGGCCCGCCCGTTGACGGTGCAGGGTCTGGAGATGGCACTCCCCATGCAGGTCACGCTGATTTTGCGAGGTCGTGGTGGCTTTGGGTGGGTGCCATCAAATCCCAAGAGGTGGAGAGGAGCAACCGGCAAAGGGCAGGTTTGGAAAGCCCAGGAGAAGGTTTTTCTAGGGAGCAAACCCTTGCTGAGCCTGCCCAAAATGCAAAATAATGATAATTTAGAAGGAAAAACCATCTAGTCCTATTAAGACAAAGACCTCACTGATTTACAAGAGCCCGTATCTGCCACGTGCCATGGGGCGGGATGGGATGGGATGATGTTGGGGGTGAAGCAGCCCCTCCTGCTTGCATCCAAGCCTTGAAAAGCTCTTTGGGAATCCTTCTGTGCAAAGGGAAAGCCTCCCTTTTCCTTCTTCCCCCTTATTCCTCTCCAGCAACCCAGCCCCTGCCCAACTCAACCAAGCGGCACGGCTCTCCACTGCCCTGCGGATCCCCAGCTAGCAGAAAGGCCTGCTAGAAAAAAAAAAAACAAACAAACAAACAAAAAAAAAAAAACACAAAGCAAGTTTTGTCTTCCTTTTCATGCCGCTTCAGAACTGAAACACAGAACTTCTGCAGAAGAAAACTGCCCTGGGGTTGTTTTCTAGAGGAAGCAAGAGAAAACAAGAAAATTCCAAACCCCAGAGGCACGGCGAACTGCAGAGCCTGCCCTAAAGGCCCCATTTTGGTGCCAAAATCCCCATTTTTTAACCCATCCTTTTTACCTGTCCCCTGGTTTGCCCACAAATCAGCCCATCATCTTCAACCTTAAATATTGAGCAAGAACTGCTCATAATCATTAAACAAATATATGGATTTGGGAGCTGTTTCTCCCCAAATTATTAGCTGAGCTCCCCATGCTGTCCATCCAGACCCCCGCTGCATTTATCTGCCTATCGCCGCAGGGAGATGCTGCCTCCTGGTGGGTTTTTGTTCTGTTTTTTCCCTTTTTTGCACTTGAAAATGTCTATGACTTTGAGCCCAAGGTGTGAGAGATCTCCCCAAACAGTTCTTATTTCTATTAATACAATAAAGAGCAGGAAGCCCTGAAAGGGCATCACCCCAATTTCTCCCCCCAGGCAGTTGCTCTACCAGCCCCAAAAATAATTGCAATAAAAATAATCAGATTTCAGCGCTCAGCCTCTGGTAGATCTAAAAGCAGATGTGGGATCAGAGGTTCCTTTTTTAAAGTTAATTTCTCAGTAACGAGGAAAAAAAAATAAGCAATTCCTTCTAATAGGGAATCTGAGGGAGTTTTTTTTTCTCACTGGCTCGTGGTACAGAAATGAGTCACCTAAATCCCGTTGGATCTACCCGGCCCTTGGCACATCGCTTGGGTTGTGTCCCCACCTCACGGCTGACTGCTTGAATTCAACGGCTTCTCGTGGAAACTTGGGGTTGGAAAGGCAATTTGGGAGAAATCTCTGCCTTTCTGAGATTTATCAAAAGACGGGTGACCCCAGCTTTGCACCTACCTGCTTTGAGCAGCTGCCAGCAGCCATCTTCATCCCCAGTTTGGGCTCATTTCCTTTGAATTTGGGGTTTTGTGCTGAAAGCAGAAAAACGTGGGGAGCTCCAGGGTGATGCATCCCCCCGCCGTCATGGTTTGGGCCTGGGCGGCAGCCAACCACAAGGCAGCACCTCTCTCTCCCTTCCCCTCCGGCAATGAGAAGGGACAGAGAGCCAGGCTTGGGGTTCGAGATAGGACTGGGATGGGGGAAAATCCCCCTTTATGGGAACGAGCAAAAGGCAGACTCGTTAGGGGAAGAAAAAAAGAACATACATTTATTACAGACACTAACAACACATAACAGAGTAGGACAGTGAGAAGCATTGCCACATCTTGAGAACACCTTCCCCCCACCCCTCCCTTCTTCCCAAGCTCAGCTCTGCTCCCGATATCTCTACCTCCTCCTCCGGTGGCACAGGGGCAGGGAATGGGGGGTGCAGTCAGTGCTGCCACTTCCTTCATCTTCGGTGAGGGGAGTGTCCGGAACTTGTTCCTCCTGCTCCATCGTGATCCCCCTCTCACAGCAGACAGTCCTCCACAAACTTTCTCTGACATGAGTCCCTCCCACGGGCCGCAGCGTTCCCCACACTGCTCCGTCATGGGTCACTAACTTCCTCCGACTGGATTCCCTCCCACGGCTGCAGCCCTTCCCGAGCTGCTCCGGCGTGGGACTCCCCCGCATGCTGCAATCCTCCCAGCACTGAATTACAGCAGTGGGGCTGCCTTTTCCCATGAGACCCCGGCCTTCTTCGGGCACAGCACCTTGATCAACGAGGCGGAAGCCACAGGCCATAAATCAATGTCTGCTCCACCGTAGCTCTCCATGGGTGGCAGGGGGGGGCCGCCCTGCCGTCTCCCCACAGGATACAGGGGGGTCTCTGCTCCAGCACACCTCCCCCCTCCTTTCTTCCTCCGTTCCTCCACTGACCTTGGTGTTCATGCAGCTGCCCCAACTCCTCCTCACCAGTCCCACTGCTCCTCACCACGTCCCTTCTTAAATACGTTATCGCAGAGGCGCAGCTGATGGGCTCAATTTCCCAAACAGAAGTGGAGCTGACGTGGAGCTGGGGGAGCTTTGAGAAGCTTCTCACAGGGGGCCGCCCTGATAGCCCCCTCCCCTGCCACCAAAAAACCCCACCACTCACTCACCCCAGGACACCCCCGTAAGCACCTAAAGCAAGAGATCAACCAAGAGACCCACCCTGAAAACGAAATCCTGCTTAGGCAGGTATGTTATACCTCACCCTTTAATTTTTGGGGGGAGCATCTTTGGGTTTTTTTCAGCCCCTTTCCCAAAAGGGATTTTTATTGTTGCATTTTGAGCACTTGCAGGAGCACAAATCCACTTGGATCTCCTGCAAATTTGCCTCTAGAAAGACCAGACAAGCCAATTATGATTTTTTTTTTGTAGCCAAATACAACAGGTTTTGTGCTTCCTCCGTCACCAGCTCTGTTTTTCTCACCTCTCCGCAGTGGGATTGCAGCAGCACCAAGACCCTAAAGAGCTACTAGAAAACACCCCCAAAATTAGCCAGCGCCCTGCAAATTGCGAGCACATCACATCCTTGCTCTTTGCTGCCGGTTAAAAGCAGGTTGGAAATTAAAAAATATAAATATATATTAGTCCCTGCCAGCAACAGCCCTGCTCTGGCACCAGGAGGAGGAGCAGGCTGCTTTCCCCAGTAGAAGATGACGTTCAGGCACCTTCCTTTTTTTAACCCAAAGCTGCTCCACAGCTTGAAAAAGCAGTTTTGCTTTCAGAAGCAGCTCTGTGGGCTGCTGCAGAGGAGCGGAGCGAAGGGGAGGCACGACAGCGAGCGTGGGGTTTTAGCTGTGACTCCAGATACAAAAGCCACCGCCGCTGCCGGCTCCAGAAAGAGGGGGGAAAAAAACCCCACAAAACAAAACAAAAAAAAAAGAAAGAAACCTCTGTCGGCCTGAACTTTAAGACCACAAAGACGTCGATCACCGTGGCGGCTGCGGGAAGCTTCCTGGTAAGTGAATTTTCTCGGTGGTGTGGTGCTGGGCTCCTCCTGCCCTCCTGGGATTTCTGCTCGGTGACAGAGGGGGTTTGGAGGAGCCGACATCCCCGCTGCTGCCGGACCCCTACCCTGCAGGAAAGCACAGGGAAAAAAAGGAATTCCCCGTGTCTTTTCTAGCCGTTTCCTAAGCAGATAGCGGCCAAAACCCAACGCTTTCCTCTCAAGCGGGCTCACTACCCATCTCCATCCTGGGGCAAAGCGATGGCACAAGCAAGTTTCTTTCCCATAGCCTGATTTTCTTGGAAAAAGGGGGGAAAAAAAATACAGCCAACCAGTGAGGACACCCTCCACACAGGGCTTATATGCGCTTGTCTTTTTTTTTTTTTTTTTTTTTTTTTTTTTTTTTTTTCTTTTTGCAGCGGAGTCGTGCACTCTCCTCATCGCTTCAAGCATCTCGCGGGCTTTGCTTTGGGTCCTTCCCTTCCCCAGGGCACCTCTGGGTGCAGCACGGGGAGGAGAGGAGCTGAGCTCCCAGCTCGGGGCTTTTACAAGCTGGTTTGCTGCGGTTTCCCTGGATAAGCCAGGCGGCTTGGGGGTTTTCTCGGCTCCCCTGCTCCCGCAGACACTCGCAAGGTTTTCTCGCTAAGCGGGGCGACGCGGGGAGGGACGTGCCTGCTGACACACAAAGGTGTTAAAAACAGGGCGAAGACCGCAGAAGAGCTGCTTCCACCCTGGCTCCCAGGACGGGTCCTGGTGCAGGTCCCTCGGTGGTACTGGGGCACTAGCCGTGCTGGCTCGGGGCCATGACCCTGACGGGCGTCGTGCTGCGGCTGCTGCAGCGACACGGTGAGGGGCGGTGCGTCCTCTAAAAATGGGGAAAATCTCCCCAAATCCATCACACCCCAGGCCTGGGCTGGAGCGGATTTTTCCTGTATTTTTAGCAAAGGAGCAGCTCCTACCCCCCGGATAACCCCACTGGGGGCAGGAAAGCTGCCAGCTTATCCCCCACGGACACACACAGGCTGATTTATGTGTTGGTTTTTTTTTTTTTTTTTTTTTTTTGAGCCTGTCGGAATTCAGGTCCCTTTCTCCACCCTGACAGCGGCTGTAAAGACCCCGGGGGTCCCTCCTGTCCCCCCCGGCAGCTCCTTGCTCCACCCCCAAGGGCTGCTTTGCGCAGGGGTTTCCACCCCAGCGCTCGCATCCTCCTCTCTCACTGCAGCAGCACGACGGTGCAGGTCAAACCCATCCTCATTTTAGGTGGAAACAGCCCCATCCTGAGCCAGGGCGTGCGGAAGGGGGGGACAACAAGGCCAGGAACATTGGGAAAGCACCCCGAGACCCCCCCTAATCCTCCTCACTGCTGTCCCCCATCCACATCACCCTCTCCCTGCCCTCAACACCTTCCTCCACTGCTCCTCTCGCTTGTCCCCCCATACCAGGGGAGATTTTTCCAGCCCACGTTTCCCCAAAACGCACCTGGAAGGGCTCAAACAGCAGGAAAAAGCCCCTGCGTTCGGCTTTGCTTAAGGTTTGACTTTCCACCAAAAGCTGCGCAACCTCCAGACCGTGGCTGACCTTTCCTTCCTGGCTTGCAAAGCGCCCAAGCCCACGGTGCAAGGCAGGATTTCGGGGAAAAAAAAAAATAATTAAAAAAAAAAAAAAAACAAAACAAAACAAAAAAAAACAACCCAACACCAGAAATACGAGCTCAGAGGAGATTAAAGGAGAAGGGCAAAACCACGGTTTGCTTCCAGGCTCCTCTAATCCCCCCGTCATCTCCAGATCACACTCCCAGCTTCTCCCAAAGCACTCCCTGACCCCTCCAGCCCCCAGTCTGCAACTGGGATGTGTCAAGCTCATCCCAGACCAGACCCCCACGGGCGGGATCGGGTCTCCACCCCACCCGATCGGCCTTAAGACTCCATCCCTCCTTCCGGGGCTGAGCATCAACCAGAGAGGGAAAGAGTGGACGTGGTGGGGTGGTTCCCCCCCTTTCCAGGGGGTCTCGTGAGTGTGTCCCCGCTCCGGGTGCCATAACCACATCCCAGGGGAAGTATTTCCCAGCCCAACGCTCACCGCAGACCCGGCAGCTCCCAAAATCCCTCTGGAGCCGGCGGCAACGTTCACGGGAACAAGTTAAACCAGAGCAACACAGGTCCAGTCTGCTAAAAACAGGGAGAAGAGAGTTTAAAAAAAAAAAAAAAAAAAAAAAGGGGCAATTAAGCTCTTACTCCTAAATTACACCCAAGTGCAAAAGTGGGGAAAATTCAACCTGTTAAAAAGCAAGACCCTGTGGTAATACTTTTTTATTCAGGGGTGCTGTTGCAGCCACAGTGACTCCAGTATATATTAAAAAAAAAAAAAAAAAAACAGTTTCTGATAGAACTAATATTTATTAGACCAAGTAGTACAACACAAATGGATCTGGGGAGGAGAAACAAGTTTTTTGGGGAGCACAGGCTCCTCCAACACAGCTGGAAAAACAAGAGGCAAACGGGTGGTACATTCCCGTGCTCGCAGCTGAGCTGACGACCGCTGACCCGGTTCAAGTTCTGGGGGGAAAAAACCCCTTAATGAGATAAATATGGTTCCTGGGAACACGCCGGCAGGCTGGTGGGCATCACGGTGATCTCCAAGTCGCTGGTGCTGGGTCCCACGAAGGCGGATGCTTCGTACCATGATTTGGAGGGATCAGCTACGCTCCCACATCCGCAGCGTTCCGTGGTGCTGGACTGGTCAGAATGAGGCCATTGGGATTTAAGCCGGCCAAAATACCACAAGGAAAAAAAAAAAAAACAAAACAAAAAAAAAAAAACACCAACAAAAAAACCAGGGCAGACTCTGTGCCAGGCAACTCACAGAGATGACAAAGGCACAGCCCAGAGCAGCGGTTTGGTGGCTTTTCGCTGAAATTGGGGTCTTCTCCCAAGCAATTTGGATTTATTTCTCCACTTTGCATTTCTGCCTCTCACCTCCAGCTCCTCCAAATCGATCAAAGACGCCAAAACCAGCAGGATCGAGCTTTGCAGCGCAGCAGCTGCCGGCAAAGCGGGGAGTTTTCCAAGCTTCTTGAATATTCCCAAGTTTCCCTGCAACTGCAAAAGCTGGGAAGGACTGAAGTGAGGATCCTTTAGTCACGGCTCTGTCATCATCATGGGGAGTTTCTACTTTTGTAAGCTCAACTTGAAATAAATATATATCATCGGGACACTCACTACCATGGTGCGTAGGGTTAACAGCAGCTTGTGGTCAACCTCCTCTGCTGAGGGGGAAATTTCAAGTGACATTCAGAAGGATTTCTGAATCCTTCCGAAGCGCGCTGGGACGTTTTTGCTGGTGGCTGCAGACAGAGTATTTCATCTGGGAGCACTGGTCGCTGTCGATCCCGTCGCCGTTGATATAAGCACATTGTCCACTGCCCCGGACATCGAACCTGCATCGAAACAGCGGAAAGAAAACTCAAAGAGAAGCAAACGGGTTGCTGTCAGCCGCGGGTCAGCGGCCGGGCGTCTCCCAGCCGGGTTAACGGTGCTGCAAGGAGCAGGGACCACCCTTCCCAGCAAACCACCCGGAACAAAAACTGCCTCCCACTCCCCAAAGGAGGGAAGATTTTCAGCCAGGGATGCCCTGCCAGCATCTGCGTCACACAAATCCCCAGGCTGCCGTCCCAGTGCTTTACCTCAAGCAAGAAAAGCGGCATTTAATTGCTCCCACCTCATTAAATTTTTATATATATATATATATATATGTGATCTTGCATTCAACCCCTGGCCCATTCAGCCCAGGGCGTGGATATGATCTCCAGAAGAAGACGGGACGTACAGGTTGTTGAAGAGAGACCCGTTGAACCATTTCCAAGGTCCAAAGCCTTCCCTTCGGAGACCGACCCAGTAACGCGAGGAATTCCCGTAGCGTGAGAGGAAACTCTACAGGAGGGGGGGAGGCAAAAAACCAAACACATTATTTATCTTCGCGCTAATTCCCAAATCCGCTTCCCGAAAGCCACCGGCACACCAGCTCCTCGGGGATTTCTCATTTACCAGCTCCTCCCGGCTGTCGATGGTGGCCAAGTGGGCTCCGAGAGAAAGGCAAGAGGTCTGACTCCGGTTCCAGTCCGCTTCGTCCTCCACGAAGTAAAAGCACTTCTCCCTGTACCCGATCCCGTTTTCCAGGCAGCTGGGGAGGACGGGAGAGGGGCAGGATGGACAGGACGGGCATTTTTTCGCTGGAAAGAAGCGGAACGCGTCTTGGCGTCTTGCGCTGGCGGGTTTTCCCCAGGGGAGGAGGAGATTGAGGCGGTGGGCACCCCCACCCCCAGGCACTTACCCGCCAGCGCGACGATGGTGAGGAGCAACGCCGCCACGACCACGGTGACCCCGATGGGGACCTTTTGATCTTTAATGCACTTGAGGCTAAAACCTGGGGGCAAACCGCGTGGAAGAGGCGCAGCCAGCCAACCCGTGGCACGAAGAGCACCCCAAACTCCCCACGTTCTTTAAAAACAGCCATGAAGCATGGGGTGGAGGAGGGGGGGGGGGGGTGGCAAAGCACAGTGGGGTGCAGGCTCAGTTCGGGGGGTACATCCCAGTGCTTTCATGGGCCTCCGAGGTTTTTTGGGGCTGCCTGGCCTCGCCGCACCCTCTCCAACCTTCTTCATCCGCGAGAGACTGGCACCATCCCCCAGACCCGCAGCCTGGCCTGCCCTGTGCCTCCTGCCACTCGCAAACAGCTCTGCCTTTCCTACATCCTCCTCCTCCCTCGCCCCGGCTGCTTTAAGGAAATTTTAGCTGCCCACGTCAGCCACGGCCTCCAGAACAGCCCCAAAACGAGACCGGTACTTACTGGTCCCTTCCTCTGCTCTCTGATGCGACGGCATCACTGCAGCGGTCGAGTCCTCGCCTGGGCCAAAAGCAAGAAGCCCACGCAAATGCTTTGTTATCTCTATTATACATATACTGGGAGGTTATTCTGTAGGAAAAGCCTGACCTTGGGTATTTTGCCCGCCCCCAAGACAAGGGAGAAAAGCAGCATTTCTCTTCCGTCATCTGGTTTACGTGCACAGCAGGGAGGGAAAACACAATTTCTGCCTGCAGAAAACCAGGATTTGCTTTGTTTTTTTCCAAGCCACCGTTGGTTTTATTGGCTTCTGCCGGCTCTGGTTGCCCTGGGGATGTGTCGTCTCAACTGCTCCCAGACTTCTCCAACTAGAAGGTGTCCTGGGCTCCAATCCCCACGCCAGGACCCTCAGGGTCACCCCAGAGCCCTTCAAAGCCACCTGAGCGTCGTCCCCCCCAGCCCGAAAGCCCCGAAATCACCCCCCTCCTGTCCCCATCGTGTGCGGGGGCAGCTCTTAAAGCCTCGAGGGAAGGGGGACGGAGCTTGTGTACCTGCATCACGAAGAGCTTCGGCCATCCTTGGTGTCACGGAGGGGACAGCAGCAGCTTCTGGGGACAACTCACGCGCCCCCCAACTCCACCAGCAAGAAGGGGAGAGGGGTGAGGGACACCCCAAAACCCCAGCACGGCAGCCGGGTCCTTCTCCGTCCCGGGGCGTTGGCAGGATGCTCCTGCAGCCACTAAAAAAGACAAAAGGCTCCTAAATCCCCGCCCCCCCCCAAACCCCAGTGCTGCTCATCACAGCACTTTTTGCAAAATAATCTCATTTCCTCAAAGCTCCTTTTCTCCTCTTTCCACATCTCAGCCTGCATTCACTCTGAATTCTCGCATCCCAAAACCTCCCACAACTGCATTTTTTCCTACGTTGTTCTGGGGAAATAGTTTTTCTAAATTCTTCGGGGGCTTTGACCTTTCCCTGGACACGGCCTTATCCCAAATCCCACGGCAAACTATTAAACAGATTCATGTCTCTCCTCAGAGAAGCAAAAACCAGCCCCACAGAAGCTATTTGTTGAACATTCGCATTTACAAGAAAAACCTCAATGAAACTGAGCAAAAACCCACCGATGCAAAACAGAAAAATGTGCAGATGCTGTAGCCAAGAAGCCCTTGAAGCTACAAAGAGCTGCTGCTCCTCAAATAGCGCATATTTATTAAAAATCATATATAAAACCCTGACATCAGGTGCGCCCGTTTGATATCAGCTCTGTCAACACGAATTACATCGCCTGCACTGCAGATCTTCCTCAAATATTTTCCAAGGAAGAGCCACCTTCATGTGTTTGCAAAGGTAAAATATTTTTTTTTCCCCAACCACTTGATTTTGAACAGGGTTTAATTAAGGCAGCATTTTGTTACTGTCCCCAACACCTAAAACCAAATTACTCCCAGGCTGCAGCTTGGTGTATTCTGAAGTAAAAAAAAAAGCGGGTGATGGAGGAAGAGGAGGAGAAAAACCACCAAGTGAGGAAGAACAGAGAAACCTGATCATCAAAAAATACTCCCAAACGCACTGGGCTTGTGGGAAATTAAAGGACTTTTGTGTCCCAAAAGGCGCGTCAAAACTACTACAGGCAAACATTGTTCTAGTCCGTGGCCTTGGTAGGAGGAAATATTGCTGCCTGGTGAAATCGGGTCTTTGCAAGTGGCTTGTGGAAATAAATCAACGGTGCTTTTGTCTGGTGCCCAAGGAGTGAGAAATCCACGCAGCAAAGAGAATTGAATTCCTCGTGCCCTGACAACACCCAAATTCTGCTGCAATAAAAAAAAAAAAAAATAAGGGGAGAAAAATCCACTTTTACCTGCAAAAAAGGAGAAAAATCCACATTTCACCTGCAAAAAAAGGTGAAAACCCCACCTTTCACCTGCAAAAAAAGGAGAATCCACCTTTCACCTGCAAAAAAAGGAGAATCCACCTTTCACCTGCAAAAAAAGAAGAATCCACCTTTCACCTGCAAAAAAAGAAGAATCCACCTTTCACCTGCAAAAAAAAGGAAAAAAAGCCACATTTCACCTGCAAAAAAGGGAGAAAAAGCCACATTTCACCTGCAAAAAAGGGAGAAAAAGCCACCTTTACCTGGAAAAAAGGGAGAAACCCCCAGCTTTCACCTGCAGGTGTGTCCCAGCCTGGGGTGAGCTGGAGCCCTGGGGGAGGAAAGCGCAGAGTGCGCAGGGGGGAACATGCTGAGGGTGGAAAAAACCCACCCTGAAATGAAATTAATGGGTTTTCACACGCGAGGCGGCCCCAGTGTCCATCTCCACAGGCTCCCGACTCACCCTCCCCGTGCTCAGAGGAAAAATTGGCTTTTCCACATCAGGTCCCTAGTCCAAACTTGCGGGGAAACTGCTGCTGAATTTGGGGGTCCCAGCCCCTAGGAGCTGCAGGGGGAGGACAGAGGAGCTCTCACTAAATAACCAACTTCACCATGTGTTGTGGTTTTTCTTTTTTTCCCTCTGTGGCAGAGGAAAAACTGGAAATTTCCCCTCTCTGGGCCCCCAGCCTCCATCCAGATGAAGGATTTAAACACACACAGGGATGCTCCCTGCTCCCAAACCCCTTTAACCTGGTAGTACCGGAGCAAGAATCCAATAAATTGGAAACTACCAAAAACATCTAATACCCAACACCAAGGAGCTGCTGAAACGCGCCCTCTCCACGTGCTTTCCATGGTAAATCCCTCCTCAAAATTTACCCCAAAAGCAGATTCCTACCTGGTGTGCAATAAGGCAATCTTAACATCCTCAGGAGAAAATTTGTGTTTTATTCAGGCCTGAGCGCTCCGTGGGCTTTTCCACCTACCAGCAGGTTTAGGTACTTCTCTTTATAGGCAAAAATCAGAGGTAAATACTTTTCCAAACACACTTATTAGACACCGATCGGTTAGTGATTAAAATACATTACAAAACAAACCACAGAATGCTTTTATCACTACGTATGCTCAGGGAAAGGGTCTTCAACCCGGGCAGGGGTCATTCTGCCCTGGGGGGATTGGTTTTTAGTATTGTAATGAAGGTAGTTCTCTCTCAGGACACTTAAAAACTTAGTTACCCTGCCAAATTAATTATTTGATTAGTTGCTTTGTCAGATTATCAAATAATTCACCCTTGACACACCCAACCCCTGGCATTCGTGTTACGATTTTATGATTTACCTATTAACCAGTTAGGAGGAGCAGGGTTTGATCTCCTAAAATTTTTATCACTAATCAGAGTCATCTCAGCGACAGTTCTCAGTCTTGCTCGACCAACCTTTATGGCCATTGTCCCCATATATTCTGTAACAGAATATATTTAATTTAATGTAATAGAAGTATTTAATTGTCCCCATGTATTTTGCAACAGTGGCTACCGTCAGATTTGATGTAGAACGAACTATTGTCTCTGGCCAGCTGCAGGTGTGGGCTATAACCACATCAATTATCTAGAACCGCCTGCAAATGGGAAGCGTGTTGCATCATTCCGAGCAGCACTGTTGCCTTCAGAACCCCCTTCTCGCTGTTCCTGGTTTTTTTTTTGGTTTTTTTTTTTTTTTTTAAATTAATCTCCCACCCTCCTCCCTCCCCCAAAGCCAGGTGGGGAGAGTGGCATCCCAAACCCCTGCCAGGCTCTGCCAGGACTCGGGGAGAATTGGAGCAAAGCCACTTGCTTACAAGACCCCAGCTGCCCTTCAGCATCACACTTTTCCTTAAATAGAGCCTGATTCAGGCAGGTTTGGAGCTTTTGCTGACTGTGTTGGAGGGGATTTTGGCTTCCAGCACACCAGGGCAAGAACGGTCCCTTTAGCAGGGTTTAAAAGAAGGGTATGTTTGGCAGGGTTTAAGAATGGTATGTTTGCCAGGGTTGGCAGGGTTTCCAGAACTGAAATCCGCCTTTGGGGCGGAGAGTTCTGTTTCAGCTGCCTTAGGAGTTTTATTTTTAAAGCTCAGCCCTTTTATGAAAGGATGACCTGACATCTGATCAGCTGAGCTGAGGACACCCGGGTTTTAAAATTAGCCCTGTAAAATCACTGCTTAATGCACGCAGGATAAAAGAAGGAGGTGGGAAGGGGAATAACCCCATCCCCGAGATTCAGGCGGGAGAAGCTGGGGTGTCGAGCCCCGCGGCAGCGAACAGGTAACAGCCTTCGATTTGGGAGGTGCAGGGTGTTGGGGGCATCAGGGCTGCCCAGTGGCTCCTTCATCCTCCCCGGGCAGCTCCAAGCTCCCGAGGAGCAAAGTCTTTCTGACCAGGGCTGGGCCGCCCTTCAATTTGCTTTATTTCCCCCCTAAACCAGCAGGAAAACTCCCGTGCCCTGCCGTGTTACAGCGAATCATGTGCATAAGGTTATTATCTTTTAATGATAATGCATGAATTAATATCTATATTGTTATAAAAAACAAAGACTAATTCATATTAATTAATAATAGTAATGATGATATTATCTTGTAATGATAATATTATTGTGATGTATTAATAACTAATGATAAGGTTATGACCTTTTAATATTATATTAACATTAATCAATAATCTTAATGATGAGGTTATGATCTTTTAATGATTTTTATGATTAAGGAATCATGTTAGCAGAGAGGATACACGTTTCTAGTGCAAGACGGAGGGACTGCTGAGGGAAGGGGGGGTTTTCCTCAGCATCCCCCCAGCCCCTCTCGCCCCTCAAAAAGGGTCTGAGGGAGCGGGGAGAGCCGGGGGGCTGCTGGGGTTGGGGTGTCCTCCAGCCTCTCGTGGGGCGTGGGTGGGGTGGGGGGGTGAAAACGGCCGCGTTTGCCCCAAAAACTCCGCGACAGGCGGCAGAAACGGGGGGGGGGGGGGGGGGGGGGGGCGGAAAAAAGGCACTTCGAGATGGCGGGGAGTCTCGGATTCCTCTCCTGACGCTCGGGTGAGGCGGTCGCTCTCACTCTCATTGGCTGCTCCGCCCGCCGCTCCTCGTTCTTGCGCCGCTGATTGGCCGAGCGCCGTTAAGCGGGAGTGTAGGGAAGATCTCAAGGGGCGGAGACTTCCGGGTTCTCGCGTAGGTGCCGGGCCCGGCCCGGCGGCCCGGGTTCCCTCCGCCTTTCGCTGCCGAGCGGGGAGAAGCTGTGGTGAAGGGGGCCCGGCGGGGCTCCGCGGAGGGTTCGAGGCTTGTCCTCCTTCTCCCTGGGGTTCGGGCTTCTTCCCCTGGGACCGCTGTGGGAGGAGGAGGAGGAGGTGATCGTAACGAGCCGAAATAGTGATGCTGGGACTCACTGGGTGATGCTGGAAGCCCAGCCAGGGGAAGGAGCCGCTTTGCAAACTGGCGCGGGACGCTTCCCACTGTTGCTGGCGTGGCGACCTGGTTCAGGAACGGCACGGCGGGCGATCCCCGGCCGCTCGGGCCATCTGCTCACAGACACCGATGTGGTGGACGGCAAATGGCGTTTTATTACTGAATGACACAGCTTTATATGGCTTGAGTTTACAACATCACTTCCATCTGCTTACATCATGAACTAAAGACCATAGGGAGAGGGGTCCTACCTTTCCGTACAGCGCGGTATCTTCCGGCCGCCAGACCCTAACTACCTACATTTCCCCCCTCCCTATGCACGACTAAACTAACTAAAATAGAAAAACATAGGAAACTTAAATGAAAACATAAGGCACAGTGGACAGGTGGAAATTAGAGGGTAACTAGTAATAACGGGG
The DNA here is from genome assembly GCF_018691265.1 of Tyto alba. NCBI lineage: Eukaryota > Metazoa > Chordata > Aves > Strigiformes > Tytonidae > Tyto > Tyto alba. The sequence continues at coordinate 251,770 of NW_024881265.1, read as the reverse complement.
TGCTATTTAGGGTAACTAAGGATAATTGGGAGTAACACAGAGTAAACGTGTTCTTAAAGCAGTTGTTGGCGTTCTACCAACATAATGTTAACCTTCTCTAGCTGGCTTTTGATGAACGACACAAGCTTATTTAGTATACAGGGTCCAAAGATCAGTGCCACCATGATCATTACGACTGGCCCTGTCAAGGTAGGTATCAGGGTGGTTAGCCATGGCGAATGGTTGAACCATGATTCAAACCAGCTTTGTTGTGCCTCACGTTCCTTTTTCCATTTTTCTAATCCTTCTTGCAATTTGGCCATAGTGTCTCTCACTATTCCGGTGTGGTCCGCATACACACAACACTCTTAGTGCAGCGCACACTCCCCCTTGTTGTAAGAACATCAGGTCTAATCCTCTTCGATTTTGTAACACTACTTCAGACAATGATCTAACTGATTGTTCTAATGCAGTTACTGATTGTTCAATTCCAGCCAAGTCCTCATCTACTGCCATCCTCAAGGCGTTAAATTCTTTACTCTGTTGCACCAAGGATGCTACTCCTGTACCTATTCCCGCACCTCCTATGAGCAGTAGAGTGGGCACTGTTATTGCTGTAAAGGGTTCTCGTTTTGACAGATGATGTTCGGGGGTGATATGTGAGTTGTAGACAAAGTCGTCGGAATGGTAATAAATCTTGGGGACTATTGATATCTGGACACAATACTCTGAGGATTCGTTAAAGTTTTCCAACGACAAACAAGGTGTAACTCCAATAGTAGAACAAATCCACTTGGCATTTTGGGTCGGTATTAACCACTTTGCTGAGACTTTATATTGTCTCTTACTAAAACACAGTTGTTCTTTATGCTTTGGGACTTTGCCTACACACAAGCCCCTTCCCACTACCTGTGTCAGTGTAATGCCTTGCTTTTCTGTATCCCATATGCAGCGGGCCGGATTTGTCCCATTTGACTGCATAGGTATGTCAACTACCCCTACGGCCTCATAAAAAGGTGGTTTTATTCCGTAGCACAACCAGCAATGTTCCGTAAGGTTTGGGTTAGTTTTGTTCAACACTTGGTAGCTAGCTTGCATCATTTTCCAGAGAGGATTTCCATAAGGGATTTTGGTGGAGCGTGTTGTTACCGGTGTGGTAGTACATTTTGCTTTTGATGTTTTCTGGTTGTTAGTCCCTTTAGTTGGGAAGACTTGACTGGGGATAGTCAGAGCTACTTCGTTAAAAATGCTCGGCTGGGGCCTACTGGCAGTGTATCATTCAGGACAACTTCCTTTTTTATGAGGATTAAGCCACCTCTGTCTGTTCCTGGTTCTGTGTACCTTATTCCCCAAGTTTTCCCAAGTAGCCAACTATCCTCTTGGGGCTCGGTAACATTTAAGAAGAGGTAGCGGCAGTTTCCACGTCCTTGCCATGCTTGTGGTGGAATGCACCCATATGGACCCCACTGGACTTTTAGGTATTTGTCTCTACCGCTACCCGGTATCCAAGCAGGGGCTACGGTTTCACATCCCCAATAACTACAGTAGTATTGGTTAGGGTAGTTACAATACCCCTTCCCAGGATTCGAGCTAGGACACATATAAAATCCCATGTATTCCCAACATCGGTCTCTCGGGACAAGCTGACACAGAGAGGCATTAAAACTTGGCGCGCCTGATGTTATTTGAGTTGCGATAACTTGGGGGTCCTCTGGTCGAATGAGGGACCATTTAAATGGCTGCTGGTGAAAGCGACTCGATTGTACCTGTCCTATGGTGACAAGCTCTAAAATCAAAATCGCACAAAGGCATCGCAGTCGTCGCTTGGTTCCTGCCAATGCGGGGCTCCCAGGCGTAGATGGGGCGCCTGCTGGCTCATCCGCTTTTTCTGCCACCGGGGTGTACGGGTTATGGGGGTGTCCGAAGATCTGGTCCTGTAAACAGAAACTCACGGTTTTCATTAGTTTTGTTAGGTTTATTCTGAAGGTCCGGTTTAATAGACTTAAGCGGACACCATTTAATTCTACCATCTTTTCTGACCGCAGCATACCCTCGCCCTGTTAGAACTAACTTCCCCCCTTGTTCCCAGTCTCCCAGCTCATTTCTAACTACGACCGACGGGCCTTTTGCTTCTACGGGCAGGGTCAAGGAGTCGACCGCCGCCTGGAGACGATCTACAAATTGCGTAAAGGTCTCACTTTCGTTTTGCTTTATTGTGGACCATGGCGATGGCTTGGTGACAACTCTAGAGGCCACACGAATAGCTTCTCTGGCCGCACGAGTGGTTGTCGTAACTTCATGGGCCCGCAAGCCTTGGGCTTGTGCATGGGGGGTGATCATCGTTGGGTCTGTACCCATTAGCCGCTGCAGGCTGGAGCCGTGTAGCGGATGGTCCGCTCCGGTTACTCGGGCTAGTTGCTTCGCACAGTTGTCCTCCCATTCTTGTTTAAAAACCATCATCCCTGCCCCGTCGAAAATCAAATCTACAAGTTTGCTTTATATCGAACGGGAGCATGTCGTCTCCCCCGAAAACTCCGTCTATGAGGGTGGAAACCATGGCAGAATTAAGCCCTTTGTCTGCGATTGCTTTAACAATTGCTTGTATATCCTTAGGATTTATTGGCGAGTGGACCCTTTGTCCCCCGTCCGTCACTCGGACTGGCAACGCTAGTGTGGCCGATGGGGCCCAGTCGGCACACGCTATCTTTATTTTTCTCCGATCCGCGAGGGGAATTTTTCCCCTCGTAGTTCCTCTTTATTGCGAATGGGGATATTTTGGCTTTTGGCTCTGTCTGTCTCTATTTCCTCCTCTTCTGAACTTGAATCAATTGCGCGCCACTCGCCCCAGGTACTATCTGACCCGCAGTCGGAACTCGACTGACTGGTCACTTCCGGATTCCAGGGCCTGTTTGTCGGGCTCTGGCCCCGCCCACTTCCCTTGTGGGCGGGCCGTTCCCTCCCCCTCAGCTCGCCCCGCCTCCTACGGGGCGGGGCCTTTGCCTTATAAGGGCATTTTTGCACACGGTCGCTCGGGTTGGGTCTCCGCCCCTCGCCCACGCTCCCCTCCTCCCCCCGGGTGCCCCCGCCGCTTTTCCCTTTCTGATTCTTCTCCCCCTCCCGTTTGTGCGCCCGTATCGGTTTTAGTGCTTCTTCTTTGTTCTCTCCGGGGGCACCTTCGCCCCGCCCTTCCCCTTCCTGCTCGGCGCCATTTCTGGGGGCACATAAGGAGGTGGTCTCGCCCGGGCGTGCTCAGACTCCGAGTTCTCTGCGGCACTCCTGGCCTCCTCGAGGGATTTGCCCCCGAAGGATTTTGTTTGATTTTTTTGCCCCTCCGCTAGCGGGACGGGGTTCGGGGGCTGGGGGGTCTGCAGGCTCAGCGGGATTGCCAGCAGCGCGGAGTCTGCGTGGCTGCCCCGACTCCTAATTTCGGGGTAACCTTCAAACGGTCCCTTGCCACCCTCCAGGCATCCTGCTCTTGTATGGCCTTTTGTACGACTCTTCCCCATGATTTAAGATTTTTCCCACAACCCGAAGACGTCGTCTCCTCAGCTAACACTTCAGTGCATTTATCCCGCACATCTGGGTGGAGAATACCCCCCAATGACCCCAATTTGTAAAAGCCTCGCAACTGCCAGGGTAAAATCTTTGGCTTTACAATCAACCCCCCACTGCTTATGTATTTGGGATACGACCTTCACAAGGGCTTCCATCCTCCTTGGTGGTCCTGCTCCGGGAGCGTCCTCCCCTGACCTCCCCCACCGGGCTGGTCCCGCCGCTCCAGCCGCCGTTCACCCGAATCCAGGGGACGATTCCCGGGTTTCGGCACCTCTTGTCGCCTATCGCTGGCGTGGCGACCTGGTTCAGGAACTGATGTGCGGAAAACAGACTCCACAATCTGACAGATTGTAAAGCAGGTATGTTTACTCAGCGGTGGGCACGCAGGGGATCGCGCCTCCCAATGTGTGCCACCATATGGCGCCGTTGCCTTAGATTTCTAGAGCAAATGATTACATATTCCTAATATTTCGCAATACGCCTACACATATGCATCACCTATCCCCGCTTCGTATTAAAGTTAGCATTTCCATAATCTCCTCCCAGTTGAGTCTGTGCAGTGAGTTCCTTTGGTCCTAGGCAGGGGTTGTGGGAGGAAGGATCTCCTCTTCCTCAGGGCTGAGCTTTTCACTGCGAATTCCTGCGCAGTCTCCTGGACTGCAGAGCAGGTTTGTGCCGGTTGCGGGGTGATCTTCTGCTGACACCCACTTACTTAGGGGTGGAGGGGGCTTTGTACTTAAACAGGAGATAGTGGTTGAGCAACACAAACACAGCAATATCTATCTCCTACAAGCTAAGCAAACTCTTATCTCGACTATTTCCCTCCTCATCCCCTTCTTGCTGTTCCCACATTAACCCTTACATCCCCTGTTCCTATCTAGGCCCTGTATCAGGAACGGCACGGCGGGCGATCCCCGGCCGCTCGGGCCATGTGCTCACAGACACCGATGTGGTGGACGGCAAATGGCGTTTTATTACTGAATGACACAGCCTTATATAGCTTGAGTTTACAACATCACTTCTGTCTGCTTACATCATGAACTAAACACTATAGGGAGAGGGGTCCTACCTTTCCATACAGCGCGGTATCTTCCGGCCGCCAGACCCTAACTACCTACATCCCACCTCCCCTTTTCATGTGCCAGCTGAGCGGGTTCTGCTTTTTTTGGCTGCTGAGTCTCTGCGTGCCGGGATGGGCAGGTTGTGCTGTCGGGAGAAGTAGCCGAGAAGAAGCTTTGCTCGGCACCCCCCGCCCCGTTTTCTCCCACCACCCCCGAGGTAATTGCGTTGGCAGCCCCTCGATGCCTCCAAAGCCTCGAGGTGTTGCCCCTTGCCCGGCCCGGGGTGCTGGTCGTGCCCCCCAGCAGCTGGGGGGAGCGGAGCGGGGCTTTGCCGAGATGTTGGTGTGTCCCTTGGCCCCCGGGGGGAGCAGGGCGAGGGCAGGATTTGCTAACTTGTCATTCCTGAGCCATGCTGCCACCTCAAGGATGAGGCTTCCGTTTTAAAGAAATTACCCGATGGCTGCCAACTACCAGAATAATATTTGGTTTGGGTTCTGTGTTCCCTACGATCTCGTTTCGGGATGGAGCCAGCTGCTCTGCTCGCAGGATTGATGCCTCGGGCGTGCGGCTCCTGCTTGTGGCAAGCAAAGAATTCCACTTTTCAGCGTGCCATGGGACAAGGGGAAGAGAACAACCACTCCTCCGTCAACGGGAACGTGGAGGAGCCCCTGAGGCCTGAAAACGGAGGGAAATCTCCCAACTATGGGCACCCAGACCAAAGTCACACTCCGGGTGAGTGCGGGGTCACCTCTTTGGTGTGCAGAGGGGACAGTGGCAGTGTCACCCCCACGAGGGCTGGGGCTGGGCAAGCACCGTCCTCACTGCAAGGGGCTTTTTTTTTTTTCTCTTTTTTCCAGGCAGGTGTTGCCTGCTCCAACAAGTGATGGTCCCGGTGGTGATGCTGGTGGGGTTTGTGGTTCTGCTCCTGGCTTTGGCCACGGCTGTCGCTGTGCCGGCGGGTAAGGGGGGGAGCGCGACTGCCTCGGGCTGGGCTTGGATGTGTGAGGACCGTGGGCTGGTGGGGAGAACATGGGGGGGGGGGGTGTGCCAGCCCCTCAGGAATCCTCAGACCTTCTCCCCTTTTTCTCCGCAGCAAAAAGCAGCGAGTGTTCCGCCGCGGTGCTGGGCTGTCCCAGTAGCTGGGTTGGATACGGAGGGATGTGCTATTACCTCTCGCAGGAGGAGGGGAGCTGGCAGTGGGGCCAGGAGCGGTGCTGGGCGCTCAACGCCTCGCTGGCCGTGCTGAAGGAGCCGTGGGAACTGGTGAGTTGAGGGGCGAAGGGGGGGCGGGGGGTTTGGGGTTGGTGCTGGGCAAGCAGAGCTGGTTGAGCTCCTTGGAGCAACCCCCGGGCTGGGAGCCGGGGTTGGCAGCAGCTCCTGGCCTGGCAGTTTCTCTCTTTCCTTCCTTCCCAGGAGTTTCTCAGGCACCTCAAGGGCAACGTGGAATACTGGCTCGGGCTGCGGAGACGGGGCCAGAACCTGGAGTGGGTGGATGGCAGCAGCTTCAACCAGACGTGAGTCCTGTCGCGAGCTGCGGCTGCGCCAACACTGTCCCGCCGTGGCCGGGTCCTTGGTGGGACGTGTCTGCTGGGACCGTCCCTCGTGTCAGCCCTTGTCGTCCCCCCCCTCCTGCTGGAAGGGACGGGGGACAACCTGAGGATGATGGCCGTGTCTGTCTGTCTTGTTGCAGGTTCAAGGTGCGGGGCCGAGAAGATTGTCTGGTTTTGGATGACGGTTATTTGACGGCCGCGACCTGCTCGCAGCTCCGGCCGTACCTCTGCAGCAAACCCTCAGCTCTGCTGTGAGACGCGACGGGGGAAGGAAAGGACCTTCTCGGAGCTGGGGACTCCCCAGCTTCCACATTCCCACCAGCACAGGGAAGGGGCGGGATGTCCTTCCCTCAACTGCTGCTCTGAGTTGCTCCTGATCTCAGCGCTGACTCGCTGCCAGCTCCGAGACGTGAACATCACGGAACCTGACGTGTGTCTGCCTGGACTGGGGACCTTGGGCCGTACATGGTGCAATTTCTGTCTTAATCGGGAACACCCCAGGGCTCCCCTTGCTTTTTTTTTTTTTCCACAGTTATCTCTTCTTGATTTTTTTTTTTTTTTTTTTTTTTTTAATTCTGCTCCGGTGCCAAAATCTCAACCAGGGCCCCTGTGCAGGGCATGGAGCCAGGTTGTGAATCAGCCCTCTGGCACCCCTGGGAGCTCCAGGTGCTGACACAGTTTTATTGAAATATACTTGAATTAAAACACCTCAGACTCCCCTGGGCGTCCCTTCTGTTCTGGAAGGTGCCTGCTCACGGCAGCCCTGTCCTTCCCCAAATCCTGACCCCCTCAGGAAGGTGCTGCAGGAGCCTCAGGAGCTGCCCTGGGCACTGGGGACGAAGCTAATTGGGGTGGGGGGTGAGCAAACCCTCCCCACGTCCCCTGCGGTGCTCCCAATCTGTCCTTATTCATATTTATAGAGAAATGTATTTATAATGTACCCTATATGAAGCTCGTGTGAATATTCTTATTTTCAAATCTCTGCTGTGTGAAATCACCTTTTATTGCATCATGTCAATCCTTTGTTGTCTAACGCTAAAACTTAACCTTTGATCTACCTGAAAAATACTTTCTAAAGCACTGTCCTTAATTATTTATATTATATTGTAACTGTGATATAAACTTATGACTGCTTGAGATACTTTTCTTTGTGACACTGACCTGGGGACACCCCATTTTGGAGGCTTCCGCTTGTCCCCTGCTGTCCCCTCCTCTGCTCAGCAAAACGGGTTTGGGGCCATTTTCCTCCTTGGAGCCAAGAAAATAAATGCAATTATTGCATGCTTGCCAGGACCTGGCAAAGGATGAAAGGAGGAGAAGTGCGGGTGGTAATAAAATAGTGCTTAATTAGGCTAATGAAATTGCTCCTAATTAAGAGGTGCCTGGGTGCATGTGGCTTGGGCGTGGTCACATCTGCCATCTCATCACGGTGAGAGCCGCTTCTCTAAAAATCAACGTATTTACCTATTTTTTTTTTCTTCCGCTATTATTTTTTTTTTGGAGGGGGGGAGGGTTTAGGCAGAAAAATCATTGTGTGTTTTTTTTTTTTTTTTATTTTTCTTGCAGGAGCTTGTCCCACACCTTGCCTTTTCCCCTGTAGGGTGCACCTTGGCTTTCCCACCTCCCTCCTTTCCCCAGCGCCCGTCACCCAGGCATCAAGGCTGCTCTACCCCCCCCCCGCCCCCCCTTATTTTAAGCAGCTTTTTGGGTTCTGGAGCTGCACCCCTGGCAGGAAGCTCGGGCCCCTGCTGCCAGCTCAGCCCTCGATGGCCCAAGGCCGCGTGGTCAGCTGTGCTCTGGTTTCCTGTCCCCAAGCCTGGTGGCCTCTCGGCTCTTCGGCACCATGGAGGATGAGGATGGTTACACGGTTTTAGAGAAGCGGGGCGCAGCGGGGAGCCCCGGTCCCCTCCAGCATGCAGGTAGTGGGGGGTTAAATTTGGGGGGGGGAACTGAGGAAAGAGGAGGTGGTGATGAGAAGCGGGGCGATGCAGCCCCTTGGGTCCCCAAGAGCTGCTCAAGCTGGGGAAACTGAGGCACGGATTGAAGCCGGGGGGGGGGGGGGGGGTGCTTTTTTGGAGGCTGTGGTTCCCACCCTGTTCCCGCTGAGCTAGAGGTCTTGGCTGTGACCCCAAAAGAGGGGAGCAGAGGGATTTGGGGGGGGAAACGACATACCCAGTTCCTGCCACTCATCCTTTACTGGGGTCACAACTTTGTGCAAAGCAGGGGGGTTTTTGGGGGGGGGGTTTCACCAGGGTGCTTTGCCCCACGCCACCTCGTTTCGGGCTCTCTGTTGGGGGGGGGGGATGTGGTGTGACAGATGCTTTTGAGCGCTGCCCGCCCCCTCCCCCCCCCCCCCTTTCTTTTTTTTTTTTTTTTCCCAACCCCTGACCGCAGAATGGAGCCTGGAAGACCCTTGGGGGGGTTTTGCCCCACAGCGAGCGAGGGTCCTTGGGGGACCCCTCCGCTGTCCCCGCTGCCTCCTCGGGGCCACGCTGGCTGCCCTGCTGCTGTCCCTCGGGGCATGTGGTGAGTTGGTGTTGTGTTTCCCCCCCACCCCACGTGTGTTTTATTTTTGTTTTTTTTTGTTTTTTTTTTTGGGAGGGGTGCAGGGGGAGCTCTCCCACTCAGGCTGAAGTGTCCCTCTCTCCCAGTGGTTTGGTTGGTGGCGGAGAGGGGACAGCCCGAGGGGACGGCGGCCCGCGGGAACGCCACGCTCTGCTCCGACCGCCTCAACCTGGAGCTGAGGAAGAGCCTGTGCACCCCAACAGGTCCCCCCACCCCACCCTGGGGTCCCCTCAAAGGGACCCACCCCCTCACCCCCCCCCCAGAGAACACCCCTCCAGCCAAAAGCTGCTGTCCCCCACCCCGGCTCCGCGCCTTAGCCTGGCGGTGTCCATCTGTCCGTCCGCAGGGGGCGAGGGGTGCTGGCTGTGCCCCGCGAGCTGGAGGCTGCGCGGGACCAAGTGCTACTGGTTTGGCAACGGGATCGACCCTTGGAACCAGAGCCGGGTGGACTGCGTGAATCGGGGTGCCCAGCTGGTGATGCTGGGGGACCGGGAGGAACTGGTAAAGGGGGCCGGGTGGGATGGGGCTGGCGGTGCCTGGGGAAGGGCTTCGCCCAGAAATCCGGGGCAAGCACCCACCTTCTGCGGCTGGGACAGGCTAGAGCTTGGGTTTGGGGGGGGTGGCCGGCTGGCACCCCCCACCCGCCCTTCTCCCCCGTTGTAGGATTTCCTAATTGAATCCATCCAGAAACCTACCAGCTATTACTGGATCGGGCTTCTCCTCTCCCCGGTGCAGGGCTGGACCTGGCTGAACGGCTCCCGCCTGGACCGCAGCTGGTGAGCGTTTTGGGGAGAGCCGGGTGTCTTTTTTTTTTTTTTTTTTGGGGGCACCTCTCTTTTCACCCCAGGGATCCTCGTGCGGTGACACGGGCTCCCTCCCGCACCCCGGCAGCTTCCAGCTGAACCCCCCGAGCAGTGGCGGAGCCTGCGGGGTGCTGAAGGGGGGCAGAATCACCTCCGAAAACTGCAGCGCGGAATTGAAGTGGATCTGCCAAAAAAAAGCCACCCACCTCTGAGGCGTTGTGGGGTCGGGGCATTTCCGCCCCCCCCCCCCCCCCCCCCCATATCTTGTAATATGCCAACAGCAAGGTGCTGGCTCATTTGCATGCTAATTAGTATATAAGGAGGGAGCTGCGGGGTTGGGGGGGGGGTGTTGGAGGTATTTGGGGTCGGGACAAGGCGTGGGGAAAAACTGCCACGGCTCAAAAGCATTGAAATCCTCCACCGCTCAAAAGCACTGAAATCCTCCATCCCACCCCAAAAATAATGGGCGAGGCCCGCTCAGAGGAGGAAAAAAAGAGTCGCTGCGGTGTGAAAAAAAACAATTCTTACCATTCTGAAATTCTCAAGTGGTTTCATTGAGTTTGAGGTTTTGGCGGAGCAGGGATGCAGCCGGTGCTCTGCCTGCAACAGCCACCCCACAGGAAGTGATGCTGGGGAAAAGGGCGACAAGAAGTGCTTTTAAAAAATAATAAAAGAAATTTAATTCAAAAAAACCCACTCTTTTTTGGGGGGTGGGGTGGGGGAACTGAGGGAGAAGGTAGAAATCAGCTGGAGGTGAACGCTAAATTTATAACGGCGGTGGTGATGCCAAGATGATCCGAGCTTTTGCCAGGGAGAGAACCTGAAAAAAGATGCTCAAAAGGCTGGAAAATGATTTAATGTAAAACTGGGCTCCTTTGGGCAACATCAGCCATCACCGGAAAAAGGCCTTGGAGCAGGGGGAAGGAGCACAGGGTGAGCATGGAAGAGGTCACCCAGATATGGCACTAAGTGTGTTAGCTTTTGAAATTATTATTATTAATTATTAGCACAGCTTTGGGGCTGGCTCAAAGGGATGTGGGGCAGGTTCGGGTGGGGGGGGGGAGGGCCTCTACCTTCTGCATGAAGGCAACCCAACTCACCTCCCAACCTGAAAACTGCCCTCAGTGGGGCTGTAAAACGCCAAAAAGTGCCCCTGAAGAGAAATATTTAAAAAAAAAAAAATCTACCTTGGATGTGGGCCTTACACACACCCCTAGACCTAACATGGCCACCCCGTCGGTGGGAGGCCGGGGGGGTCCCGGGAGTTTCGCCCTCGGGGTGCGGAGAAGGGGGGAACACACCAAGGGGACCCCAAGGGGCGTCGTCCCGTTCCTTCCCCCCCCCCCCCCAAAAAAAGGGCCTTGATTTCCTTCAGCTCCCACCATGCGGACTACATTTCCCAGCGTCCTCTGCGTGAGGGCGGGATCGGCGCATGCGCAGAGGCGGGGGGGAAAGCGGGCTGTCCGCCATCTTGTCGCCGTTCCTCAGCAGTGTGAGTGGCGTGGGGGGGGGGCGGGGGAGGGGGGGGGAGGAAGAGCGCCTTTGGCTCTTAAAGGGGGCACGGCCCCGGGGTGGGGCCACCGCGGGGTGAGATGGAGCGCGGCCCGGCGGAGGAGGTTCGCCGGCGTGCGGGGCGGCTGCGGGAGGGGACGGCGGTAGCGGGCCGGGGCCTCGGCCCTTCTCCTCCCGGCGGTTTTCCCTTCCCAGCCGCGGGGCCCACTTTAAGGCCCGGCGGCGGGAACGGGGCCGCGGCGGCGGGAACGGGGGGTGTTGGGGGGGGGGGGGGGGGGGGGGGGGATAGAATGGCGGGAAGGCGGGAACCGGGGTTACGGATAGGAGGGGCGGGGCTTGGGGGAAGGAATGGGAGGAGCCAACAGACCGCGGCGGGTGTCAAAAGTGGGCGTGGTTGAAGCGGGTGGGCGGGGATTAGAGGGCGAAGCGCGGGGTTGGGGGGTTGGGGGTGGAGCCAAGGCGTGGGGGCGTGGTCTAAAGGGGAGGTGGGGCTTCAGCTGGATGGGGCGGGGCCAGCGTGGCCTCGCCCACCCTGTGTCCCCCCCTTGGCCACCCCCCCCCATGGTGGAGGGCGACCCCCATGTCCCCCCCCCAAGTCCCCCCCAGCACCCTCCCATGGCCCCCCTGACCCCCCCCAGGCCCCCTACCTGGAGCCTGGCCACCCCCACATCCTCATGTGTCCCCCCATGTGTCCCTGTCCCCCCTTCATGTCCCCATGTCCCCCCCCATGTGTCCCTGTCCGTCCCCCCCCCACATCCCCATTTCCCATCCCCATGTGTCTTTGTACCCCCCCACATCCCCATGTCCCCCCCCATGTGTCCCTGTCCCCCCCCACGTCCCCATTTCCCATCCCCATGTGTCTTTGTACCCCCCCACATCCCCATGAGTCCCCCCATGTGTCCCTGTCCCCCCCCCACATCCCCATTTCCCATCCCCATGTGTCTTTGTACCCCCCCACATCCCCATGTGTCCCCCCATGTGTCCCTGTCCCCCCCCCACGTCCCCATTTCCCATCCCCATGTGTCTTTGTACCCCCCCACATCCCCATGTGTCCCCCCACATGTCCATGTCCCCCCCCATGTGTCCCTGTCCCCCCCCACGTCCCCATTTCCCATCCCCATGTGTCTATGTGTCCCCCCACATGTCCATGTCCCCCCCCCGTGTCCCTGTCCCCCCCCCACATCCCCATTTCCCATCCCCATGTGTCTTTGTACCCCCCCACATCCCCATGTCCCCCCCCACGTGTCCATGTCCCCCCCCATGTGTCCCTGTTCCCCCCCCCACGTCCCCATTTCCCATCCCCATGTGTCTTTGTACCCCCCCACATCCCCTTGTCCCCCCTCATGTGTCCCTGTCCCCCCCATGTCCCCATTTCCCATCCCCATGTGTCTTTGTACCCCCCCACATCCCCATGTGTCCCCCCACATGTCCATGTCCCCCCCATGTGTCCCTGTCCCCCCCCCACATCCCCATTTCCCATCCCCCTGTGTCTTTGTACCCCTCCACATCCCCATGTCCCCCCCCCACGTGTCCATGTCCCCCCCATGTGTCGCTGTCCCCCCCCCCGTCCCCATTTCCCATCTCCCTGTGTCTTTGTACCCCCCCACATCCCCATGTCCCCCCCATATGTCCCTGTCCCCACCCCCCACGGAGCCTTTTCCACCCCTCCCATCCCCACGTCCCCTACCCCAACGCATCTCCTGTCCCCCTCCTCACGTCCCCACGTCCCCCGCCCCAACTCATCCCTGTCCCCCCCCCCCCACCCCCCAGACCCCCCCCATGGAGCCGGGCCGCCCGGGCCGCCAGCGAGCCCCCGATTTCATCCGACGCCAGAAGCGACGGGAGCTGGACGCCCGCCGCAGCAAGTGCCGCATCCGCATCGGGGGGCACCTGGAGCGCTGGTGTCGCCTCAAGGAGCAGCTCGGCTTCGCCCTGCACTCCCAGCTGGCCCAGTTCCTCCTCGACAGGTCCGCAGGGAGGGCTGCAAATCCCTCGGGAGGGCCGAAAGAAAGGTTTGAGCTCGCCCTCACTCCCTTTTTCCACCGCAGGTACAGCTCCCACGGCTGCGTCTGGAGCCCGGGTAGGTGCCTCCCACCCCAAATCCACGGTGACATCGGTTATTTTGGGTCCAAAAAAAGAGGTTTGTGGTGAAGAGAGGAGATTCCTGTTGCGTTGAGGGCTCGGGTGCTGCCGATCCTCAGCCCCCCCCCCGTGAAGGAGGCGGATCGCTCCCTGCCTTGGGGCTGTTGGCATCCCCAGCTCGGGTTTTTTTTGGGGGGGAACTATTTGGGGTTTTGGGAGCTGCTAAAAAAGGGGGAGGTCTGAATCTGGTGGAAACAGCAGGACCTGCGTGAGATGGTGGGGAAGGCGGAGGGAGACCCTGGCCGACGTCCTCCTCACGCTGATTTTACATGGTTGAGAACAACCGAAAAGCCAGAATTTGGAGCTGGTTTTCACCGATTTGTCTGATTTTTTTTTTTTTTTTTTTTTTTTTTTTTTTTTTTTTTGTTGCCTTCACCAGGCGAACCAGAGCCAAAGTCTGGAGCTGGTTTTCACCAATTTCTCTGCGTTTTTTTGTGCTTTCCCCAGGTGAACGGGAGCCAAAGTTTGGAACTGATTTTCACCAATTTGTCTTTTTTTTTTGTGCCTTCACTGGGCAAACCAGAGCCAAAGTTTGGAGCTGGTTTTCACCAATTTCTTTGCCTTTTTTTGTGCTTTCACCAGGCGAACCGGAGCCAAAGTCTGGAGCTGGTTTTCACTAATTTCTCTGCGTTTTTTTGTCCTTTCCCCAGGTGAACGGGAGCCAAAGTTTGGAACTGATTTTCACCAATTTGTCTTTTTTTTTTGTGCCTTCACTGGGCAAACCGGAGCCAAAGTCTGGAGCCGGTTTTCACCAATTTCTCTGGGGGTTTTTTTGGTGATTTCACTGGGAAAACCAGAGCCAAAGTTTGGAGCTGGTTTTCACCAATTTCTCTGCATTTTTTTGTGCTTTCACCAGGCGAACCAGAATCAAAGTTTGGAGCTGGTTTTCACCAATTTCTCTGGGTTTTTTTTTTTTTGGTGCCTTCACCGGGGGAACCGGAGCCAAATTTTGGAGCTGGTTTTCACCAATTTCTTTGCTTTTTTTTTTGTGCCTTCACCAGGCGAACCGGAGCCCAACCTTCTCCACGCCGACGCCCTGCAGCGCCTCGTCGTCCTGTCCCACGGTCACGGCCAGGAGTGCGGTTTTGTCCCCGACGTGAAGCCGCCGGCCGCGGGCGGCGCGTCCCAACTGGTGTGGGAGTGCGTGGCCGGGCACAGCTTCTCCTGGGGTGTCCCCAGGGCGGCGGGGGACCGTCCCCCCGCCACCGGCCACCGTGGAGAGGAACAACGGGGGGACTCGGGGTGCAGCTCCCCGCCGGTCGCCGGCCGCCGGCGCTCACTCCGGCGAGCAGGGCTGGCCGCCCACTCCGGGAAGGGCGAAGCGGAACCGGAGGGAGCAGCTCGGTCACCCGTGGGTGCTGGGGAGCGGAGGGAAGAGCCGGGAGCTGGTGGTGATGATGGCAACGCAGGTGAGCTCCTCCGCGTCCCCTCCTCCACCTTCGTTTCCCCACTGGCTTCTTGATTCCCCAATTCCAGCCCTTCTCCCGGTCCCAAGGGCACATCGACTGGGAGCGGATGGTGCCCCAACTCCGTTGCTTCAGATTGGACAGCACCACCATGTAAAACAGATCTGTGGGCCTTTGCTGGAAAAACAAGTAGTGGAGTCTCCCACTCGGCTTATTTTCTACCGCAAAAGAAGCCCAGATCTTCTCCATCCTTCCCCTCCCATGGAAAAGCAGAGCTGGGGGACCTCAGGTTCATTAAAGGTGTTGAGAAAACCTCACCAAGCCCACACAGATGCCGCTCTCAGCAGTTTCCAAGAGTCACAGCTCTTGTTGTTTACCCAGATTGAAAACTGGGGAGAAAAATCTCCCCTTTTTTCTTTTTTCCTGCCCCCCCACACAGTGGCCTGTAGTAGCTACTTGAGAAGAGGTTGAACTTCTTCCAGTAGAGTCCATTGAAGTAACTTGGCCTTCAATTCTGCTGGTCAGTGGGATGGCACCATGCGGGTCCTTTCCAATACCTGTAGGCTTCCCAACCCTGCTGCCAGATCCACTCCCCATCTTCCTCCTCCTCCCTCCTCTGCCTCTCCCAACATCCCAGCTCAACCAGCTCCACTTCAACTCACCACAACTCCTGTCGTCTCTTTGCAGCTCCCCAAGTGCCAACGGAGATGGAGACCACGGCAAAAGATCACGGGAGGTGAGTGGTGGCACGCACGAGTCTTCCCCCAGTGTCTAACCGGGCTCTCCAAAGCTGAAGGGCGAGTTTGGACCCATCCATCTCATCCCTTGAGTTCTCCAACGGGCAGGCAACCTTTTAGCGAAGACCTTCCACGATTAAAACCCATCGTGGCAGAGTTGACTTTGATCGTTGCGTTCCTGCAGCGGACTCTTCCCAGAGGAGAAAGCGGAGCAGGGGGCTGAGCCCCAAGAAGAAGAGGAGGAAGAGGAAGACGAGGACTTTGCCGAGGACGATGACCTTGCCTACACCGATGACCTGCGTGATGAGAACTACCACCCATCTCTGGACAGGTGAGGAGCTTAGAGCTGCTGGGAAGGAGCCTGTGGACTGGGACCACGTGAGAGCCACTCCACGGGCTCCCAGTCACGCTGTCCCAGTCCCGACGGGTATTGCACTGGGAGGGTTTCAGACCTGACATCTCTGCCACCCTCTTGTCTTGCTACAGCTGACGTAGCAGAGATGGGAATAATGTCCCTATATCACTTAAATAAGGTGCTTCTGGGCTCAAAAGGGCACAGCCTTTTGGGGAAACACCTCCCTTCACTGTATCTCTGCCTGGGTGAGGGTCTTTGCCATGTCCTACCACCTCCAACCGGTGTCCTACCACCTCCAACCGGTGTCCTACCACCTCCAGCCAATGTCCTACCACCTCCAACCACCTAAACCATCTGGTCTACCCCATGTCTGCCTTCTCCCCCAGTGACTCTGAGCCGCAGCGACAACAAAGCCAGACCAAAACCCGTAAGAAACCCGTAAAGGAGGAGCAGCCCCCAACTGAACCGAACCTGACCAGCTCCAGCCCATCAGAGGAGAAGAGTGGACGAGCCAGGTGAGCCATGATGTCCGCGCAGGTGTGGTGACACTGGGTGGTGCCTCTCTTGGGACATCCATCTCTCCATGGCCACTGAATGAGCCTTCCGGGGGACGTTGGAGATGCTGCTGCTTCCCATGCTGAGAAACCCAGGAGGAAACCATCCGACCCAACCGTAAATGATGCTCAAGCCTTGAGCTCTGGGCAGGACAGGAGCCACGTGTCCCCGAGGGGGTTTAATCTTTCTCCTCGCAGTGCCGGCGTCCGCAGGGCAGAGCTGCATTGCCAGGCCTCGTTGGGTGCAGGAGCTTGCAAAGGGAGGGGGGGTCCTGGCACGTGGATTTTGCCACGGGGTGCGGGCGCTGAACGAGTCATCGTTTCGTCTGCTGTGTCTCTCACGGAGCTGATCCCCGCGCTCGGGTGGCCTGAGAGCGAGGACGTGCTGCTTGGGCAGGGGTTGAAGACCTTCAGCCACCCCCGTGGTGGGCGTCGGAACCTTTCTTTCACCTCTAGAAAGCCATCAAGTAGCCTGGAGGTTTGCAGCAGCAAGAAATCCATACGTTTCACCTCCTACTCCTGTCTCCACCTATAGACACGGGGCTTCTCCAGCAGCCAGAGCAGCTCTATACAGCCCAGCTATATTGCCCGGCAGCTCAAGCCCATGGGGAGAGGTGAGGAGAGACTGCAGCGCTGCCAACCTCAAGCGTTGGCCAAGGGACGGCTTGATAACGACCACAGTTATTGAATCTGCAAGCACTCTGCCTGTTTTGAGGCCGAGGGTTAGGTTTTAACCTCTCCTCCCCAGCCACGTGGGCTCAAAATTCACTTTTCCGTTCTAAATCAGCTCAAAGTCATCAGTCTGGTTTTTCTGCTGGGTCTTTACGCATGAGTGTTAAGGAGAGGTCGGTCTCCATGCTGAAACAAGATGGTCCGTGTGTTGCCTCTCGGGTCTGACACACAAGGAGATGTCACCTTGCCGGATTTTTCTGACACTTTCGTTACGACGAGGGTGTTAAAAACCCCCTTTTCCGTTGGAGTGACCACGTAAAACCGCCTTGTAACGCACCTTGCCTTCGCCTGTCCTGTGAAAGCCAGGACCAGCAGCAAAACACACGCCCCAAAACTCGACGCGTAAGTATCGTGCTGCTCCAATAAGACTTTTATTGATTTTTTTTTTTTTTTTTTCCCTCCTGACTTTAATACGGTGTATTGCCGCTTCTTTTCGGTGCTAAACACCCTTCCCCTCTCCTTGCAGCTCTGAAACCGCCTCGCGGCGAGAGCGACAGCCCTCGTGGTGGCCCGGTCCCGGCAAAGGAAAACGTGACGGTAAATCTGGCATTTGCTTTTCTCCTCTTCCTGCCCTCAATTTGAGGTTAGAAAGGTTTGGGTTAAGCCCAAAAGTGACTAAAAAGAGGGATTTTTCACATCCCTCTGGCATTTTTGGGGGGGGGTGGTCCTGCACATTTTCCATTCAAAATCCTGGTGTTCAGCTCTCCAAAAGTGCCTGAAGATGCACCTACGGACCAGTGGAGATTTGCAGGAGCGGCTGGTCAAAGTGGCCGTTGACTTCCCTGGGCAACCAGGGTGGTTTTGGAGCTTTTAACCCCTTCTCCAAAGCCCTGCCTGAGCTTTAGGCCAGTGCTGCCCTTCTGAAGGCTGAGTTTGGTTACAAAGATCACGTTTCCAAGCGTCGGATTAATTTTTCCCCCCCGCTTTTGTCGCAGCGACTGGGAGACCGGAGAGAAAATACTATTTCACGAGCAAAAAGCGAGAGCCTCCAGGCTTTGGTGTGTTCATCCTCCTCTCGCTTCCCAAAGGTAATGCCATCGTGAGCTGCTAAACCATTTTGAAGAGATTATGGACAAAGATGCCAAGCCTCGGTTTTATTCCATGCTGAGGATGCGGTCTGGCATCGTCGTCTATTAACAATCTCTTTATTTCTCCTCCCTACAACAATACGCCTCTTTTGTTTTTTTTTTTTTTTTTAACGCATCTTTCTTTCGTTTCAGGATGTCAGCCAGAAATAGCTGCTGTTTCCACGGAGCTGTGGATAAATTATAGATCAAACGAGGTGGACAGCAACCTTAAATGTCCTGGGACATATCCAAAACCCTGTGAAAGCCTTTTTTTGTAATGAGCAATAAAAGAATATTTTCCTATTTATAATGTGTGAAAGGTGCATTTGTTAACAACGGCGTTTCCTGCTCCGAGGGGCAGAAAGGCTGAATTCCCCAAACGGGAGAAAAAAAAAAAGAGAAACGGTCGCCCCGAGGATGGTTTTAAGGTTGTGGTTTGGTTGGAAACCCATCAGCTGCGAGGTTGGAGGACCTCGGCTTCTCGGTGGGGGCGAAGAGGGGGGGACAAGAGCCTCACTCAAGACTTTTTTTCTTTCCCGTCGCAGCTGCAAGAGGCGAGCGCGGCCGTGCGACGAGGACGTGGCGCAGATCGGCCCGAAGAGGATCAGGTACTGGGGGCCGGTGGGGAAGGGGGGAGCCGCCGCGCCGTTTCCCAGCCCCTCGGGAAGAGGAGAAGGTGCAGCTCAGCCCTTCCGTGGTGGGACGCCCTCGGCAAGCGGCACCGGCTCTGCGAGGGGCCTCCTGAGCATCCCGAACTGGAGCTTTCGGTGGGTGGGAAGATGGGTGAGGAGGCCCGAGCGGGGTGCCGGAGCCAAAAGCCACGCCGTTTTCAGCAATCCTCATCCTCACCGCCGCCGGTTTTTTCCCCTCCCTCCCCTCTCTCCCCTTCTGCAGGAAGGCGGCGAAGCGCGAGATCCTCCTCTGCGACTTCGAAGGCTGCGGCAAGATCTTCTCCAACCGCCAGTACCTGAACGTGAGGGCTGGGGACAACCCCTGCGCTTAACTCCAGCTCTTCCTGCGCTTAAATCCAGCTCTCGCTGCGCTTAAATCCAGCTCTCGCTGCGCTTAAATCCAGCTCTCGCTGCGCTTAAATCCAGCTCCCGCTGCGCTTAATTCCAGCTCCCGCTGCGCTTAATTCCAGCTCTCGCTGCGCTTAATTCCAGCTCTCGCTGCGCTTAAATCCAGCTCTCGCTGCGCTTAATTCCAGCTCCCGCTGCGCTTAATTCCAGCTCCCGCTGCGCTTAATTCCAGCTCCCGCTGCGCTTAATTCCAGCTCTTCCTGCGCTTCAATCCAGCTCCCGCTGCGCTTCAATCCAGCTCCCGCTGCGCTTCAATCCAGCTCCCGCTGCGCTAAAATCCAGCTCCCGCTGCGCTTAAATCCAGCTCCCGCTGCGCTTAAATCCAGCTCTCGCTGCGCTTAAATCCAGCTCTCGCTGCGCTTAAATCCAGCTCTCGCTGCGCTTAAATCCAGCTCTTCCTGCGCTTAAATCCAGCTCTTCCTGCGCTTAAATCCCCCCCTCACGCCCCAGGAGGTGCAGCAGCGGAGCTGGGCACCAGCATCCCTCCCATTCCCAGTCTCTGCTTCTGGGGCCGCTGGGAGCTTTGCTGACCCACCAGATGGGGCAGATTTTGCCTGTCCCAAGCTCCATTTTGGGCATCTTGGGTGTTGCGGGGCAACCGGAATCGGCCACGGCTTTCCAAAGCTGGCTAACAGATACAGGACTTGGGCCCCCCCCGTGTTCAGCAGCAGCTCAGCGTGCCCGAGGTCACTTGAAGTCCCACCACGCGCTTCGGGGAGCATAACGGGGGGGGGGGGGGGGGGGAGGTTGTCGCTGGAAGTTTCCCTAGGGCTTCCTCCGAGCGCAGCTTCTCGGCACCGACCTCCTCGCTTCTTAACCCCCCTTCTTTTTTCCTCCCCCCCCCCCCCCCCCCCCCCAAAAAAAACGACAGCACCACAAGAAGTACCAGCACGTCCACCAGAAGACCTTCACCTGCTCAGAACCCAGCTGCGGCAAGTCCTTCAACTTCAAGAAGCACCTCAAGGAGCACGAGAAACTGCACAGCGGTGAGTCAGCTGCCTCCGTGCAGGCACGTACGGATGTTTTATGGATAAATCTCCCACCTCTGCTGGGCTACACCTGACCACACTCTAGATGTTACCGCACCCATTTTCTTTCTGCTCCCCAGATCTACTCCATCATCATCTCCGTTTCTGTGCTGGGAAAGCATCCTGCCTCCTTAAATTCACCCTGAAAGCATCCCGACTGCTCTTCCAGGCTGGATCAAGCCTTAATCCTTTTTTTTTTTTTTCTTTTGATTTTTTTTTTTTTTTTTTTTTTTTTTTTCTCCCTTCTGCCCCCACAGACAAGCGGGACTATATCTGCGAGTTCTGCGCCCGTTCCTTCCGTACCAGCAGCAACTTGATCATCCACAGGCGCATCCACACAGGAGAAAAACCCCTGCAGTAAGTACCAGGCCCGTCAGCGTTTCTGGTTGGCATCGGGGTTTCTTTTCCAACCCAAATTTAGCTTCTCTGGTTGGCATCGGGGTTTCTTTTCCAACCCAAATTTAGCTTCTCTGGTTGGCATCGGGGGTTTCTTTTCCAACCCAAATTTGCGGGTAGCCCGAGGCCTGGCTGTTATTTTTCCTTTGCCTAAAGGTTTCTGCCCCCGGGGCTGATCCAGCAGCTCTAGGAGCAGCTTGGGGGGGGCGGGGGTTTGATTTGGAGAAGCTTAATAAGCTGGGACTTGACGAGAGCGATGCATTTCCTTGCCTGGAGGGTGTGCTGGAGCCACACCGAGCTGAGGCGGCTGAGCAGGGCGCTGGCTTTGCTAAACCCACGTGAAATCCCAGCACCCAGGCGGGGCCGGTTCTCCTTTAAGTGCTTAAGCCCTTGTTAATCCAATTTTTAAATTTTTTTTACCTCAGCTCCCGCTCTCTTTTCTCTCCCAGGTGCGAGATCTGCGGCTTCACCTGCCGCCAGAAAGCCTCCCTGAACTGGCACATGAAGAAACACGACGCCGACTCCTTCTACCAGTTCTCCTGCGACATCTGCGGCAAGAAGTTCGAGAAGAAGGACAACGTCACCGCCCACAAAAGCAAAAGTCACCCCGAAGTGCCCGGCGGCCCCCCTCCAAGCGAGGGGGCCCAGCGGCAGACGGTGCCATCCCCGGCGCCCGATTTCGGGGCGAGGCTGGAGCACCCGGAGGCGCCCGGAGCGTTGGCCGGGGAGCCGCGGGAGCTTGGGGACACCCCGGTGAGGGGTGGGGAAGCGGAGAAGAGCTCGGCCGAATCTCAGGGGGGTATCGGGCAGGATCCAGGAGCGCCCCAAGGCCGGGTGACGGACGGCCTTGGCTCGTAGCAGGACTCATCCTCCAATTTTTGGACAAAAGAAGGACCGGGCGGCGGGACGGGGGCAAAGCGAAACGCCGCCGGGGCCCCGCGGCGCCTGGCAGCGGCGCGCCCAGCTGCCCAAACCCACACGAAACGGGGCAAGGACCCCGGCGCTTCCCGACGGAAATCCCAGCTTTTCCACCCAAACCCAGGCTTCCCTCGGCCTCGCCGCGGCGCAAGGAGGTAGCGCGGGTTTGCGAAAGGCGGCGGCAGGCTCCTCAATAAAGACTTATTTTGTGTAAAAGCGGGGCTGCCCGCTCGCGCCGCCCACCTGGGCGCCGAGTCTCTGTGGGGAAAAAAAAAAACAGAGGGAGAAAAGGGAGATTTCCGCGCGCGGCCTGGCGCCACGCCCCGTCCGAAGGTTGTATTTAGCACAATAAAAACAACAACAGAAAAAAAAAAAAGGGTGATTTAGGTCAGGAAGTCAGCGGTAGGTGGAGAGGATCAAGGCCGTATCGGTTTTAGCCTCAGAAACGGGCGTTATTTAATCCAGCGATGGTTTCTCAAGTCCTGTAAGCACCACTTGCTTTTTACCGAGCCTTTTTGGAAAGGATTGTTGTATTTACGCGGCCTCGAAGGTCACCAGCGTTGATGAGAAAACAAAAAAACAACCCTGCGAGCGTAGGCTAGAAGATGCTTTTGATGTAGATAAAGGGGCTGCGGGGAGGATGGAGCTCACCGGGGCACCCGTGGGAACTGGGGACCCAAAATGGGGTTGGCTGTAGGAATTAGAAGTCAGGCTGTGCCCTTCAAAGAACACTTTTGGGGGAAAAAAAAAAAAAAACAAAACGTTTCAGGGGAGAAAATGGGTGTTTGAGGTGGGGTTTTCCACTGCAATAAGCAGCTGGGGGTTTTGTTTCCAGCTGCGCCGAGGGCTAAATCCCAGCTGCTGCGAGCGACGAGCGCGGCCCCGTATCCAAACTGAGGCTTAGAGAAACCTGATAACGGAAGGAAATGACCCAAAAACCGGGGCTGAGGGCTCCGGGAGAGCTCCCACCCCAGGGAGAAATCGCAGGGTCAGCTATGGTGCCGAGATGCTCTGTCATACCCCGGCTCGGGGGCATCTGCTTTCCTGCTGTTTAATATTTTTCTGCTCAGAATCAAAATTGGGGGGATTTCCCGGGGGGAACGGGGACCCCCAATTTCCCCCCCCCAGCACAACCCGGGGCAGCAGCACCCCCTCACCCCCCCGCCCGCTCCTTCCCCCTGCACCCGTGGTTGCACAAAGGCCGCGTCCCCTCCGGGAAAAGCTTCTGCCCACCCACCCCCAAAAAAAGAAGATTTCACCCCAAACCCCCACTTTTTCACCCCCCAGAAAATAAAAGGCTTGGTGCTGGCCCTAGGGAACAACAAGGGGCCCCCCCACTTTGACCATGCATGTCCCTAACATTGCTCCCCCAAAACCAGGCCCGCCCCTTCCCCTTCCTCTCTAAGGGTTCATTTTAAAGATTTGCCTTGTTGCTTTATTCCTTTTCTAGCAGCTCTGAGTTGAACAAATTTAGATATATCTATATACATACAGATATATATCTATATATGCGAGGAAAAGGCGGGGAGGGTCTTAAACCTCCCAAAATAGGCTTTTTTGGGGCATTTAAAGTCAATCTAAACTTTCATTTAAAATGAAAGGCTTGGGACTCAGGGCCTTTTCGTGGCACCCAAAACTCGGGGTGTTTCTCGGCTGAGGGGAGGGCTCAGCCCTCCTCAGCCGCACCCTGCGCTGGGTAAACCCCTCCCCACTTAGACACCCCCCTTCCCAAAAACCCCAAAACCCCCTCCCCGAGCTGCTTGGGGACAAGGAGAGGTGTCCCCAGCTCTGTTCACCTCGGAGAAGAGGGTGGCTGCAGGTCCAAGCCTGCGCCAAGAGAGCAGCTTTTACTTCCACAGCCATCAGATTGTTGTTTTTCTTTTTTTTGTTGTTTGTTTGGGTTTTTTTTAGGATTTTTATGGATATTTTTTTTTTTTTTTTGCACAGCAACTTTTATTTCCCCACTAAACAGAGTGACAGGGCAAAGAGACGTAACAGCATCGCGGGCTCACACGAGGGCGGGCAGGGGGTTTAGAAAGCACGCGCGAGATCACACCTAAAACAAGGCTTCCCCCCCCCCCCCCCCACCTCCTCTTTTTCCCCACAGCCTGGGTTTCCAGCGGCAGCTACCCCCCAAATCCACAAAGCCAAACCCACACCCCCCCAAAAAAAAAAAAAAAACAAAAACCAAACAACAAAACACCTCCCAGGTTTGAGGTGCATCCCTACAGCTACACCCATCTCCTTTTTTACTCCAGCCCCGGGGCTGCGGCTCCCAGCTCGACGCCTGCTCAGCGTTACCGGGAGGGGGGAAGCGGTGAGGGAGATCGAGGGGTTTTTGCTCTCTTTAGCGCTAGCGGCAGAGAAAAACGGGCTCGGTCCTTTCCCGGAGGAGGAAAGGAAAGCGAGGGGGGGGGGGGGTGGGGTGGGGAAAAGCTAAAAGGTGACCTGCAGAGCACCGGTGTCAGAAAGCAGGGGTTGGGTACGGTTACCTCTCCTCCTCCTCACGCAGGTTTTCTAGCCCTCAAGCTTCCCAGGGCGTGGGAAAGCAGGTGGTTTTGGCTACAGATCGATGCAGGATGCAATAAACCCCTAAGGTAGCTTTTTCTCCCTGGTTACATCCCTGTTTACATGGGGCAGCCAACTTAAAAAAAAAAAAAATACAAACCAAGAAAAAAAAAAAAATAGATGGGGTTGCTTATACAGCAGGCCAGAGGGGGGGGGGAACTAACCCCACGCCGGGGCTTCTCAAGCAGCCACCCTCAATGGTTGATGCCCCAGAGGAAGGTTTTCAGGGTAAAGAGACCCTAAACTTTTAAATGCAACAAGAAAAAGTTAACCCTGAAGCCGAACAAGGGACAATCATGAGTTTCAGGGGTCCTTTGAAAGCAAGGGCGGGGAGAAAAAAGGGGAAAGGATCGGGCACTACTTGCAGGTCACCTTGGGGAGAGTTAAAGAAACTGGGCCGGGGGGGGTGGAGCTCAATTGCAAAGGGAGAGCGAGGAGCCCACATAGAAGAGCCAGAAGAAAGGAAAGATCTTTTCGGTGAAAGCGGCCGTGAAGGTGAAGATGGGAGCCATGTTATCGGCGTTGTAAAACGCCACCCACCCGCCTTCGTAGTCCAGGTACACCCCGATCTTCCTGGGCCTCTCACACAGGGACAGGGGCGTCTCCGGGGAGGTGAAAGCCTGATACTGATCCCAATTCTTCCCCTTCCAGTTCAAGCCCACCGCCCAGATCCCCTCCTCCGGCGCGAAGTCAATTTTCTCCTTCCTCCGCACCGACTCGCGGGCCGCCCCCAGGACCCAGCTCTCTCCATCTCCCACCTCCACCTCCCAGTAATGCCTCCCAGCTACGAAACCCTCCGCCGCCAGCACGCAGAAAGAATAATCGAATCTCTTGGGGTTTGCCGGCAATTCCTGCGGAGCACTCCTGAGCCGTACGCTCCTCTTGTCCTCCGACAGCACCAGGTAGGGGTTGGCAGTGTCCGGGTCCAGAGAGAGATCACCTGGGCAGAAGGAAACACCGACGTGAGCACCTGCAAGCACAGAAACCTTCTCCCCCCCCTCTCCCCAAGGGGGGATTCATCCTTCGGACGACACCAGACGAGTCACCTCCAACAGCTTCGAGCACCCGAAGCGCAAAGAGCCGCAGGGGAACAAAGACCAGGCTCCACTTTCTAATTAAAAGCAGAGAAACAGCCGGATCTCTGCTGCAAATCCACCAGCCTGCCCCACCTGAGACACCTCTTTGCTCTGGAATAGAAATTTCTGAGCAGAAATAACTCTTTTTTTTTTTTTAAAGTCTGTGCCAAGCGCCGGAGAGGAACGAGCACAAATATCCTCGTGTTTAAGGGCTGGTTTTGTACCCGGGGGACGGTCGGGAACTAGGGCTGCACAACCTGGAACTGACTGTGAGAGGGCAACATCAGAGAGTGCTGAAAGCAAAACAGGTCTGGTCCTGCGCTCAAGCCAAGGAGACGGAGCTCAGCAACGGTCCTGAGCTACCAGCAGCAAACGCAAAGGTTGCAAAGTCCATCTCAGAGCTACCTCAGCGAGGCCAAAGGTCTCCTCGCTCCGGGTAGAGCCGATCAGCTTCTGGAGAGTCCTCTTAACCCCACAGTTTCCTAAAAAATTCCAAGGCTGAGCCTTTTGGGGACTCCCCCAGCAGCTGAATCTTTTATTTTTTTCCCCTTCCCTTGGCAGCGCCAGCAATAATTTTTCTCCTCTCCTGACCTCTAAGGGTAGTTTGAAGGTCTTACCGCTGAGATCCTCCCCAGGGAAGCTGAAACTCTCAAATTAAACCTTGCAAAAATGAAGGTCACGCTCCTCAAACCAAACTGTGCTCACCTGTGTCATTCTCCAGCTCGAACCGGAGGTTCTCTGAGGGAAATAAAAAAAAAAAAAAAAAAAGAAATTGAGAACCTTTTGTGCACAGGGAGTCCCCCGGGGATGGCCTACACGCACACACGACCTTGCTCCCTGCCTTACAGCCAGCCACCAAACGCTGCTGCTCGGGAACGATCCCACCCAGTCACAGCAGACTTCCACACAGATACCCACGGGCAACCAGCTGCTTTTCGAGCAAGCAGGGCTTTCTGGTTTAGATAAGCAGATGCTCAAACAATAAAGACTTCTCCCAACAAGCCCAAGGGAGAAGCAAGAGCACAGCTCAAGCCAAGTCATCTTTTTAAGTTCATCTCAAGTTGAATTAAACGTAGGGGGCTAGGAGGCACCAACTTTTAAAGAAACCCTTTCTCAGCGCTCACCCTTGAATTCCAGCAAGACTTCTTTCAGCACTGCACTCTTCTGGGAAAAGCTCTTGAGTTTCTTCTCCAGCTCCGCGAAGCCAGCCTCCGGCTTGCAAAACATCCAGCTCTCAAAGCTGGGGAGGAGAAAGCAGCATTAGGTTTCCTCTGGAAAAAAAAAAATAAAATCTCCAAACTAGAGGCAGGGAAGAAACCTGAAGAGGTTTGGTGTTGGATTTTTCTCCCTCTGTCAGCGGTCGTGAGGCCACACCTGAGGACTGGGGCCAGTTTGGGGCTGCCCAGGATGAGGCACGCAGGAGAGATGAGATGTGGGGCCCGATACTGGTGCTGATGGTGTGGGTTTGGGCCCTCATCAACCAAATTACTCCACAGTTTTCTCTGGGAGGATGCTCAAACCCTCCCCGCAACCCCCCTGCCACAAAGCCCCTCTGCAGAGGTTTGGGTTTTGCCTCAAATGTAGCACCGGGGTGTGGGTGAGAACCTCAAGACAGGCAAGAGGGGGAAGCTGGACAGGGTGTACACCAGCTCTGCCTCCGGTGGGAGCCTCCCAGTTAACCCAGCAAGGGCTCAGGTTCGCTCACCTGCTTCCAGCTGGGGCAACACCCTGGAGTTTAAAAAAAAAAAAAAAGGGAAAAAAAACAAAAACAAAAACCAAATTAATCAAAACAAGTCTCTCTTATCTCACAGCCTCCCAAAATCCTCCCCGAAACCGGCCCCACAGCTGCTCTGCTGAGGGGATCAGCTCTCAGCAGCTGTTTCCAAAGCAGACTTGGACTCATAGAGATGGCAGACTTGGTTTATAATTATGGGGGTTTTCATCCCTTTTTTAGTGTGAGTCGAACACGTGCTTCTTTTTAAAGAAATTAAGAAAAAAAAATCATGACTGCCATCAGACTGCCAAAACCACGAGGATTCAGGGCTCACAGCAGCAATGGAGCACCACAAAACATTTGGGACTTGGGGGTATTTCTCAGTCCTCAGCATCAAAGGGGGACCAAACAGCTTCACTCCCACAACCATCAATTTTACCCCTCAAAGCTGTGCTAAAAATTTGGGTTCCCACCTGAGAAAACAGCCCAGCAGGTCAAAACCCCTGACTGGTAGATGGGTCAGCTCCCACGCAGAATTAATGGACTCGAGCTGTCCCCCAGCAGAGCACATCAAGCACCCTGGGGTCCCTGTAATGGCATTTTTTGTCCCCGGGGATCCCAACCCCAAGCTCTCCCGGGATTTACACCCTGCTATCCCATCACCTCTGGGCTGGGAGGACACGTCCCAGGAGTCTCACCTGCCCAGACTGGTTTCCTGGGCCATTTTCTCCTCCTTGCTCGCCCAGCAGTTTATCAAGCTGGGCAATCTCCTCGGAGAGCCGGGAAACGCTCTCATCTCTCCTCTTGACGATGTCTCTGTCTAACTCCTCCAGACGGGACAGCAGGAGCTGCTCCTTCTCCTCCAGGAAACCCCGGAGTTCCTTGCACTCGGCCACAATCTTCTGCCTCTCCACTTCCGTCTGCTTCTGCAAAACCCAGAGGGGAAACCCACGTGAGACTGACATCCCTGTGGCCTTGGGGGGGGGGGTTTGGGGAAACCCCACATCCCGAGGCACTCACCAGCAAGTCCTCGCTTTGCCTCTCCCTCTCAGCCTTGGCTTCTTCACGTCCTTTCCTCAGGGAGCTCAAATGCTCCTGTGGCACCTCCTGGAAGGAGAAAGAGGAGATCTGTTGGGAATCCTTCTTATTTGGGCTCAGGAATATGGAAGAAAAGGATTAGTGGGGGATTCCCTCCTGCACTGCTGCTAAAACTGGCCAAATTTCATCAAACACGGGGGGTTTTTTGCAGATGGAAAACACCACGAACCCAAACTGAGGTGAAGCCATCACTGCACCCTGTCCTGTCCTCCCCTCCCCTACTATCCTCAACTTTTACTTTTGAGCATGCCAAGAAAGCCAAAAACTTTCCCCCCCATCAGCCCCAAAACCACCCCCTAAAACAGCCTGAGCACTTGAGAGCCAGGTGCGGGAGAAGCAAAAATAAACTAAATCAGAGCTAATTTGTATCTCCCTGTAAGAGCGCAGCTGCAAACGCAAACCACCAAATCCCACCCACGTGAAAACCCCTTCCGCCTCAGCGCCTCTCGGGATCAGCTTTCACATCCCAGCCCTGCCACGAGCTGGGGAGACCGGCTGAGGCACCCCAACATCTGCCTGAACCCCACCAAAATGAAGGGGCCGGCCACCTCCAGGCTGCTCGTTAAGTTTATTAACGGCTCATTGCTGGAAACCATCCTCCTTTAAGTCATTTGACCTCCAAGAAAGACAGAGAGGCTCCTAGCAACGCGAAACAAAAAGCAGCAAGGCTTTTGAGAGCAAGCAGCGACAGATCTTTTTATAAATAAAACACAAAGCTACAGAGATTTTGCTGTTGGGAACCAGCTGTGCAAACCAGCGCTTCCTATCTTGTGATAATGCAGAATTTAAGCACGAGATAAAAGCAAAGATTGGAAAAAACGGGATCACGGGTTGCAAGCAGCCCCCAAGGGGGAACAACTAGTTGTTAAAAAATGCATGAAAGCAGATTAACAACGGGAGGGGGGGGTGTGTGTGTGGAAGAAGCAACAGCCTGAGCAGTGTTCAACAGTGGATCTGCCTAGAGGTCCTCAAAAAGGACAAAATCCCAAATTTGGAGGTGGTGGGGACGCTGCCAACTCAAGCTCCAGCTTCTCACTAAGAGCAACCACGGCCACTGCCGACGGCAAGGACGGCGCAAGCGGGCACCGGCAGCGATTTCAGTACAAAATTCAGTATAAAAGCTTTTGGTGCCACCTGCCTCGACACCGATATTTGCAAGAATTAATATGCAGTGGTTAAAGATCACGCAATCCCCTTCTTGCCCCGGCTACGCCGGTGCCACCCTCCTCCTCCTCCTCCTCCTCCTCCTCCTCCTCCTCCTCCAGTCGCTGCTGCGCAGTAAACATCCGCTCCCCGGCCGGCATCTTGGTTTTCCTCCACCTCGCCGGAGAAACGAGGCCTGGCCGCTCAGGATCAGGCAACCACACTCACACGCCTCTTAATTATTAATTATTCCCAACAAGGAGCTTCCCTGCCCCCCCCCCCCGCATCGTGACATGGGGGTCATTGCTTCGTCACCGTGGAGGTTTTGGCGGAGATTAAACGCTGCCGGAGGCCAGGCTCCCTATTCGCTCTGCGTCACGTTGCTCAGCCACCCTGTGCTCGTTTTTTGGGGTTTTTTTTTTTTTTTTTTTGTTTGTTGAGGAGGGGGGGAAAAAAAAAAAAGGTCATTCCTGGGGGATTCCTGCTTCACTTCAGCCCCAGATTGTGCTTGGCACTAAAAAAAAAAACCAAAAAAAAACCAAAAAACCAACCAAAAAACAGTCCCCCCACCCCCAGGAGCCAGGCTCCGTGCTCACTCCAGAGCATTTCTGCCCAGGGAAGCAGGAGCTGAGGATTTTGGGGTGTTTAATGGGATTTTGCATACTCACACCTGCACAAACACGACCCCAGGGTCAGTTCAGCGTTATTTCACAGAGGAGCCCAAACTGACCTGCATCCCCAGTATCTTCCCAGTTAAACCCAGCTCCGTTTTGCACCAGGGATATTCCGCCATCCTGTCGTACTGCGTGGGGTCAGCCCCCACCCCAGCGTGTCCCCATCTGGGGGAGATTTAAGTCCCTACTGCACCCCGTATCCTGCCCCACTGTAGGAAAAAGCACCCACCTTGGAAGGGGGGGGGGGGGGGGGGGTGTCCCCATTCCACACCCCACACCCTCGGGGGGGGGGCCCCACTATCCTCACTGCACCCCAGGTACATATGAATGGGGGGTACCCATCACGGGGGTGTTCCCTTACACCCTGGGAGCAGTGGGTCACCAGTGGGTATGAGGGGGGGGGACGACACAGTATACCCCTATTGCACCCCTAAATCGGCGTGGGGGGTGTCCCTGTTATTCTCCCTTCACAGAAAGGGTCCTTATTGCATCCCTCACCCCTGGGGGGAAGGGTGTGTGCGTGTGTGTGTGTGTGTGTGTGCTCTCCTGCACCCCAAACAGGCTCCCCGTGGGGGGGGGGGGGGATAATCTCATCGCACCCCAACCTCCCAAGCGAGGAGGGGGGGCCCTACTGCACCCGATGTAGGCTCCCAGTGCACAACCACCTCCAAAAAAGGGGGTCCCGACCGCATTCCCAATTCCTTTCCGCACGCAGTATGTGCTCCCCAGCTCCCTGCCACCCTCCCCGGGGGGTCCCTACCTCCCCCCCCCCAGCCCCCCCAGCACTGACCTCCGCGGCGTGGGCCGCCTCCTCGGCGGGCAGCACGGTGTGGGTGCGGTGCTCCCGGGAAAGGTGACAGACGACGCAAACGGCCCGCCGATCCTGGACGCAGTAAAGCCGCAACGGTTCCCCGTGGCGGGGGCAACGCGGCGGGCCCGGCGGGCCGGGAGGAGCGGCGGCGGGCAGAGGCGGGGCGGGGGCGGGAGGCCCCGGCGGCGGTTCGGCGGGGCCCGGCGGCAAGCCCAGCTGACGGACGATGTGGACGATGTTGCCGAGAGAACGGTTGGGGCGGAAAAGCCGTTGCGGTACCGGCTCCCGGCACTGCGGGCAGCAGAGCCGCCGCGCCGAGTCCTCCCAGCACTGGGTCACGCAGGCGCGGCAGAAATTATGCCCGCACTCCGCCACCAGCACCGGGTCGTTGAAGTACTCCAGGCACACCGGGCACGTTAATTCGTCCTGCAGGCTACGGGCCGCGCTGCAGGGAGCGGGGGGAACGGCGGGGGGAGCGGGCGGCGCCTCCATGGCGGCTCCGCGCTCCGCTCCGCCGCTCCGACGGCCGGGCGGGAGGGGCGGGGCCGCGCCTGCGCGGAGAGCGGGGGGGTGGGCGGGGCCGCGCCTGCGCGGAGTGAGGGGACCCCCCGCCCTGAGGGGAGGGGTGGGAGTGCGCATGCGCGGGAGGGCGGGGGCGGGTGTGGGGGGGTTTCTATAGGGCCCGGATGTCTGGGTGCCTATAGGATGATGGAGGGGGTGGATGTATCGGTGCCTATAGGGTGCTGGGAAGGGGGCCCGGATGTCTGAATCCCTATAGGATGTTGGGGGGAGGGTGGATGCATAGGTGCCTATAGGGTGCTGGGAAGGGGGCCCGGATGTCTGAATCCCTATAGGATGTTGGGGGGAGGGTGGATGCATAGGTGCCTATAGGGTGCTGGGAAGGGGGCCCGGATGTCTGGGTGCCTATAGGGTGTTGGGGGGGGGTGTGGGAGCATCGGTGCCTATAGGGTGCTGGGAAGGGGGCCCGGATGTCTGAATCCCTATAGGATGTTGGGGGGAGGGTGGATGTATAGGTGCCTATAGGGTGCTGGGAAGGGGGCCCGGATATCTGGGTGCCTATAGGGTGTTGTGGGGGGGTGGGAGCATCGGTGCCTATAGAGTGCTGGGGAGGGGGTGTGTCTGTATGTGGTGCTGGAAGACCCCAAATGTCTGGGTGCTTATAGGATGTTGGGGGGGGGGGGCACGGAGGATGCATCGATGTCTATAGGGTATGGGGGATGGTGCCGCACCGCATGCCAGGGTTCTTCTGCCTGCCTTGGAGGGGGAGGATCGGGGACAGGGACCCCCCCAGTATTGGGGTACCAGCCCCCCGTGGGCATCACTTCTCCCCAGGGTACCCCACGGCAGGCAACAGCCCCTTGGAGCATCCCTGCATCCACGGGGCTCCGCAATCCCAAGACTTCCCTGAAAATAAACTTCAAAACCACATTAATTTATCCCCATCTCTTCATCCGGCCTCCATTAAACACAGAGTATTAAATCCCGTATTAATAATCACTAAAAATTATCATCTTAATGTCTCAAGTTCTGACAACAAAGTGTCTTTGTTAGGCTGAATGTGGGACATCTATTTTAATTTTTCTTAATTCTTCTGACAGCCCTGATGAAACATCCTCCCATTTTTCTTGCTTTTTCCCCTTGATTTTTCAGCACCGGACTGGAGCAAAGGGATGTTTTCATGGGTGCCCCTAAATCAGGTTAATTCACCCCAGCATCAGTGAGACACCAGGATTGGGGTGCCAAAAGCACCGGGGTGCAGGGAGCACCCCAGGGGGTGGAGGTGGGTTCCCAAAACCCACCCCAACAACCCCGGTGGCATTTAAATAATTTAAATCCAGCTTCACGTTCATAATTAAGCCTTAACAGCACTATCAGACAGTGGGTGATTTGCCTGGCTTTGCTTTTTATCATTTTTAAACCATTTTTCTGTTAATAAAAGGAGACGCCAGGTGGGTTTGGAGCTTCCCTTGGTCACAGCAGATCCTCAAGGCAGCCCATTTTACCTCCAAAGTAGTGTTTTTTGTGGAAAGGAGCACATTTTTGTTCCAGGCTCGCTCACCCGTCACCCAGCAGCTGGTTTTCCAGCGCAAAGGATTAAATACGGTGAAAAAATAAGTTGGAGCTCCCCATGGACTTTTTTTTCCTTCAGAAACCGATTTTCAGGGTTGGCGCTCACTGGACTGGGGGTTTCTGGCGTGAAAGTGGGAAAGAGAATCTGTTTGGGATGGTTTTCACAGCATCGGCCTCTTTGTTGCGTCAGCCTCTCCACCGTGTCACTGCAAGTGTCATAGATCAGCTCAAAGATCCTGAATTAAGAGAAAAACAATCCAAACCCTCCCTACACCCACGCAATAGCCCTTCCCCAGATTTAAAATCCCTACCAGGAGCATCCCTCTTGCTGCGGGAGAAGCATGAAGCAGATGGGAGGAGAAAACACCACGATTTCTCTGCTTTTCTTTAGATTTTCCTCACTGCCTCTGGTGAAATTTGTTTTGGGGAGTAAATATTTGCGGGAGACATTACTATTGGATTGCGGAGGGCAAAAAAATGGGGTGAAAAAAAACGTTAATTTGGGCCCTGCGGGTCAGGGTGGCCTCAGGGGGCAGTCGCCCGCTTCCAAAATGGCGGCCCCGCGCCCACTTCCAAAATGGTGGCCGCTGCCCTCCTCCAAAATGGCGGCCTCGCCCTCAGGCAGGGGGAGAGCGGGAAGATGGCTGCAGCCTCCTCCGCAGCGTGGGGCGGTCTACCCCCTCAGGGGGCTCTTCAAGACATTTTCACCGTGCTCCTTGCCGGCCCTGCATCTCCAACACGCAGGCTGCCACCCCTGTTGACAGAAAACCCCCCTTTTACCCCCAAAAACCAGACCCTTACCCAGCAGTAAAGAATCAGAACGGCCACCACAATGGGAGGATTTCTGCAGACCGGCAGCCCAGCCCCCGCAGTCCACACTTGCTGAAACATCCTCTTAGTACAACACCCCCCCCCCCCCCAGCTCTTAATTTAGGGGTTTTGGCCCCAAAGTGGTCATTAATGGGTTTATCACCAATAAATTTATGGGGTTGCTCTTCCAACCGGCAGCAAGGAGCTCCACCGCCACAGCCCTCCATGAGGAAAATGTCTCCCCAGAGGCACGTCCTCGTCCCCACAGAGGGGCAGGTGAACCCCAAAACCATCCTTGATTCCACGTTTTGAGGGAAAAAGCACCTCACCGGGACGCCAGTGAACATTTTTCACTTTGCAAGGTGGTCGTTTGTTTTTTTTTTTTTTTTTTTTTTTTTAATTAATTTCCGCCCAGAGACACCGTCGCTATTGCCACCAGAGGGCCCTGGTAATTGTGCAGAGCTCTTTGCTCTTTTCTCCCCTCTCCTTCCAACCATCCCCCCCCCCTTTTTTTTTTTTTTTTTAAATTTCTTCCTTCCTTCCCCTTTTTTTTTTTTTTTTTTTTTTTTTTTAACTCTTATTGCTCAGGATATCAGAAGAACTGGGCTTCCCCGGTCACACCGCGGCCACCGCACCGTGCTGACCCGTGGCCCTCGCATCCCCGGGACACACACACACACACACACACACACACACACAGAGCCCCTCGCTGCCTCCATGCCCCATATTTTTGGGGGAAAAGGGGCTTTCTGGGGGGAAAAAGAGTAGGGGGGGGCATCTCCGGGCTTTGCCGACAGCACCTCCCAAGCCAGAGACTGCAGGTAATGGGGAAGTTCGGTCTTTGGATGCGGAAAGGGAGTGGAAAATGGCTCCTTTTTTGGTTGTTGTGTTTTGTTTTTTTTTTTTTCTCCCCATCCCTTTCCTTTCTCCCTCCATCCTTCCCTTCCCCTCTCCCCCCGTCCCCTCCAGCTCTCCTCCCCAGGGTGCCTGCACAAACACCAGGCTTAAACTCAGTGCCCGGATGCTCTCTGTCCCCTGGGATGGGGGGAAAAAATAATTAAAAAAAAAAAATAAAAAATAAAAAACCCACCAAAACCCCAGCCCTGTTGTCTTTCAGCAGGCGTCTGTCCTTCCCCCCTCGCTTCATCCAGGCGGGTGGGTTTCATTTTTGGACGGGCTGCCGGGGGGGCCGGGAGCGGCGGTGTCGGCAAGGGCGTGCGGTATTGACCCCTTTATTTTTATTTCTTTGAGCAGGATGGCAAACTACCAGGGAATAAATGAAGCGGGCTGAGATGCTGGTGGGGACTTTTTTTTTTTTTTTTTTTTAAAAAAAAAAAGGCAAAAATTGCAGGAGGGATCTGCAGTCTGTGCGTGAAATCACCCTTTTATTCCTGGCATCAGTAAGTGTGCGACAGCCTTCGGCAAATCCACCTTTTCTCAACCTAACTCCTTCGTCCTCTGCAGCTGTAACAGCTTTGCTGCTAGAAAAAAAAACCCAAAACATAAATCAACCCACACATTGGGATCCTAATATGCCTGGTGCTTACAGAGGAAGATGAGGAAGGGGTCAGGGAAGTGGTGGAAATTTGCTTTGTAAATTATTTTTGCAAAGGAGAGCACCAAACCCTCTTCCTACAGCTGGGAAAACTCACGTTTTCCCTCAAGCACAGTCTCTGAGCACTGGAGATTTGCGTAGAGAAATAACTGGGTGATTTATCCTCTTTGAGAAGGAGGAGCAATTGCTATGGGGTTTTTCGGGAAGGGTGTCTGGAATATTTGGGACAGGAGTCTCTGGGAAGGTGAAGGATCATGTAGACAAGCACCCAGGGTTTGGTGTAGTAGGAATTAGCTGTTAGATAAAATCTAGGTGAAAATGAATTTTAGGGTAAAGATCTCTCAGCAGTGTCGTCTGCGGGTTACAGAAATATGTTCTTCGTGGGCTGGGTTTTATCTTTTTTTTTTTTTTTTTACAGAATTATGCTGTCTGCATTTCTGTTTTCCACTTCTGCTTCCTCCTCCCCATTAACTTTTGGAAAAACAAACAAACAAACAAACAAACAAACCAAAACATTGTTCAGCCTGATTTGATAGAGGCAGAGGGTACAAAGTTCCTGCAGGACTTGGGAAAATATGTGGCGGAGTAAAGGATGGAGGTTTTTATTAGCCACCTGTCCCCACGCCTTACCCCCATTTTGTGATTCAGCTTAGCCTTTCTGTTAGCTTATTAGAGAATAGTAGTGATTAGATTATTAGAGGCTCCACAGGTTAATAAAATAGAGGGATTTGCCTGAAGAATCCAGCCGACATGCAAATCCATAGGCTGCAGGTTGGTGATGGGTCGCAGGCTGGGCTCTGCTTAGGCGGGGGGTTACCTCCTTTTTTCAGGGGGTCTGGTGGCACCAGCCATGGAGCCGTATGTGCTGCTGGACCCGCGACAGAGAGCGCTGTATCGCGACGTCATGCAGGAGAGCTACGAGACGCTGATGGCGCTGGGTGAGGACCCTTCCCGCAGCGGAAAATTTGGGGGCGGGCGGAGGATCCGCTTTGCTGGATCCTCACGTCTTCGTGCTGGGGGGCTGCTGGGAAGGGCAGACCCTCCTGACCCGTGTTGCTCACACCCCCCCCTCCCCCCTTCTCCTTTCCAGAATTCCCCGTTGCCAAACCCGATCTGCTGTCCCGCCTGGACCACAGGGATGAACCCACAGCCCTGGATCTCCACGTGCCCAAGGACACCCCGGCTGCAGGTGAGCCTCCGATCGCGCCTCGACCGCAGCGGGGAAAAAAAGCCTGCGTTCGGCTCCTGCAAGCGTGGAGGGCTTCTCCCCCCACCGACCTCTCCCCAAAACGAGCAAACCGCCACCGTAACAGCTGCCACCGTACCCCAAGACTGCAAACCTCGTCTGGGGAAGAAAGGTGGCCGGGGAGGAGAGGCTGTAAAGCCAGAGGGATGTCCTGGCCAAAATGGAAATGCCGGACGCCTTTCCTAGGCACCTGCATTTCTGGAGTGGCCCACGGAGGTGCAGTAGACGTGGTGGGGGATTAATTACCACGTCCGTGTCGTTGGCAGAGAGGAGCGATGGGGCTTGGAGATGCCTCTGCTAGAAGTGTTTACACGGAAGAGTGGGTGTGAAATAAAAAAGGAGGAGGAACCCCTCCTTGCTCTCCTTTTCCCACCGTCTTCCCAGCCCCGGGAGAGACGACGTCTCCTGCCTGGGTTGTGTCTGTCTCTTTTTGTGCCCCGCAGAGGACGAAGCAGGAGGAGAGCGGGAGCCCCCTCGAGAAGAAGCTGCTGAGAAAGAGCCCGAAGGGATGAAACCTGTGGGCCAGGAGCATCCTTCGAGCCCCACGGAGGCCGGGGCGAAGGCGGGGAGGAGCGGGGGACCAGGGGAAACGGCCGCACGCCCGGGCGAGAGCCAGCCCAGCAACACGTGCGGCGAGTGCGGCAAGAGCTTCAGCCATAAATCCGCCCTGGTGAAACACCAGAAGATCCACACCGGCGACCGTCCCCACGAGTGCCCTGACTGTGGCAAGTGTTTCATCCAACGCTCGGACCTCACCATCCACCAGCGGGTCCATACGGGCGAGCGGCCCTATGCCTGCCCCGACTGCGGGCGCCGCTTCAGCGTCAGCTCCTCCTTGCTCACCCACCAGCGCACCCACGCGCCCGGCGGCGAGAAACCCAACCGCTGCCCCCAGTGCGGCCGCAGCTTCGCCGATCCGGAGGCTCTCGACCGGCACCAAAAGAGTCACTTGGGCGGGAAACCCTACGAGTGTGGGGTGTGCGGGAAAGCCTTCGCTTGGAGCTCCCACCTCGAGCGGCATCGCCGCATCCACACCGGCGAGAAGCCCTTCCAGTGCGCCGAGTGCGGGCGAGCCTTCGCCTGGAGCTCCCACCTCGACCGCCACATGCGCACCCACGCCGCCGCCGCCGCCGAGGAGGAGGAGGAGGAGGAGGAGGACGGGGAGGCGGAGGAAGAGCCCCCGCCGCCCCCTCAGAAATGCGCCGACTGCGGCAAACGCCTCAACCACCAAACGGACCCCCAGCGCTTCAAGCACAAGGGCACCCAGACGCCGCCGGCCGGTGCCGAACCCGCCGGCGACTCCCCGCGGCCCCACCGCTGCGAGCAGCGTGGCAAATGCTTCGGCCAGAGCTCCAACCTCCTCAAACACCAACGCGTCCACACCGGCGAGCGGCCGTACCCCTGCCCAGACTGCAAACGCTGCTTCCGCTGGGGCTCAGCCCTGGCCAAACACCAGCTCACCCACACCCGGCAGCCCCAAACCGGCGCCGCCGCCGCCAAACCCCCGCCGGCAACCGCCGAGGAAACCGGTGCTGGAGGCAGCGGCAAACCTTACCCGTGCGGGGCGTGCGGGAAGAGTTTCGGCTGGGTCTCGCACCTCGAGCGCCATCGCCGCATCCACACTGGGGAGAAGCCTTTCCGCTGCGGGGAGTGCGGGCGGGCATTCGCCGTCAGCTCCCACCTGGAACGGCACCGCCGGGTGCACACCGGCGAGCGGCCCTACCGCTGCGGCGAGTGCGGGAAGAGCTTCGCCGTCAGCTCCACTTTGCTGGCTCACCGCCGGACCCACGCCGCCCAACCGGGCCGGCCCCACGCTTGCCCCGAGTGTGGCAAGGGGTTTAGCACCCCGGCCAGCTTGGAGCGGCACCGGCGGCTTCACCGGGGTGAAAAACCCTACCAGTGCGGCGTCTGCGGCAAAGGCTTCGCCTGGAGCTCCCACTATGACCGGCACCGGCTCACCCACACCGGCGAAAAACCCTTCTCCTGCGCCCACTGCGGCAAGTGTTTCGGTCGCAGCTCCCACCGCAACCGGCACCAGCGCGCCCACGCCCAGGGCGGCCCGGAGAAGCGGCACGTCTGTCCCGAATGCGGCAAAGCCTTCGGCCTCGGCACGGCCCTGGCAGCTCACCGGCGACTGCACGCCGCCGGCACCGGGAGCCGCAGCCCCCTCTCCTTGCTGCCGCCCGCATGGTGGGAAGGCGAGAGGCGAGGGGGGACGCCGGCACCCCCTGATCTCTGGCCCGAAGAGCCCGGATCTGTTTTCCAGCAGCACCCCGTGCCTTCCTCCTCTTCTTCCTCCTCCGCAGCCCCCAGGGGCTGGGCTGCCAAGGCTCTCCTGCCCCCCACCGTGGCGTGGAGACCCGGGGAGGGGGACACCCCGCAAAGCGATGCCTCTGCCCCCCAGGAGCCCTGGGCTTCCCTGCCTCCCCCCAGCTCCTGAAATGGGGCTGTGGGGACCAAGGAGGGGGCGGGCGCTCAGAGCCACCCTCCGCCTTTGGGGTCACCCCGCAACTGAGGTGGGAAGCTGGTCTGCCCCCCCCCAGCACAGGGTGGGAGAGGGCTGTTTCAAC
Source organism: Tyto alba (assembly GCF_018691265.1). NCBI lineage: Eukaryota > Metazoa > Chordata > Aves > Strigiformes > Tytonidae > Tyto > Tyto alba. The sequence goes on along the minus strand of NW_024881265.1, from coordinate 212,975 downwards.
AACTGGGGAGGGGGTAAAAAAGGGGGGGGGGCAGGATACCCCCCGAGGGTGGAGGGTCAGGGTGGGGAAGGGGGGGATGGAGGGGGCGTGGGGAGGGTGAGCGGCTTGTGCTGGGGGGTGTGTGTGGGGGGTAGCAACCAGCGTAGCGGGGAGACTGGGAGAGGAGGGACTAGGGGAGACTTGGGGGGGGGGGGAGTAGATCTGGGGAGGGCTGGGTGATAATTTAGGGCGGTGGGGAGACGCCACTTCTGCCTATAACCCTCCTCATCCTCTGCCCCACCGTTGGGGGAGGGTGGGAAGGGGGGGCAAAGCAGCTGGGGCGTATGGGTTTTCCCCATCGGCAAAACCACCCAGGGAACCCCCTTCCTCAGGGGGCTTTATTCGGGCGGGGGGGGGGGGGGCGGGGGGCAAACGGCTCTGAAAAGAGCTGGGGGGGACCCAAATCACTGAATCGGTTGCCAGCTCTGCTGCTTCCTCGCTGGGACAAACCCCTCCACGCCCCCCCCCCCCCCCCAAAAAAAAAAATTGCTGCTTGGGTGGTGCGGAGGGAATTTGGAAAGAGTGGAAGTGGCCGGGTTTCCTCAGCTCGTGTTAGCAAATAAAGTAGAAGGTAGTTCCACGAAAAAGAAAAATCCCTCGGCGTGGATTTTGTCTTTGGAAAGAGGGAGGAGACGCTCGCGGCGTTTCCCACCAGGAGCGGGGAAAAGCGGCGGAGCCCTGGCTCGGCGCGTGAGAAGCGGCAGACACAGGCGGCTGCGGGGCTGGGGGTGGATTTACAGAGGGGGGGTTGTCCTTTTTTTTTTTTTTCTCTTTTTTTTTTTTTTTTTTTCTCTTTTTTTTTTTTATTCCTCACCCCACGGCGGCACCTCCCGCGCTGCTCCCCCGGTATCTCGCCTTCGGGATCTTCGCCGGCAGCCACGAGCGGGCACGAAACGACCCCCCCGCGGTTTGGCACCAGAACCAGCCCCGCGTTACCCCCCCCACACCCAGTCCCGGTGGAGAAAAGCGCCGATTCCCTCGGGGAGAGGCTCATTCCCCGCCCCGAGACGCCCATTTTCCAGCGTCCACGTCACAGCAGGGCACGGGACGGATAAATCCCCCCCCTGGAGCAGCCCCGTCGCCCACCCCAACGCCACCCTCCACCCTCTTAAATGTCACTTGGTGTCCTTTGAGTGTCCCCAGGCCCCGTTTTCCCCTTGAGCACAATCCTTCCTCCCCATCCGAGGGGGCGTTTCGGTCCTTCGAGGCTCCTCACCGCCGCGGGCTCCGGGTGGTTTCACCAACCCCACGGCCCCGCGGGGCTCGTCCCCCGCCGCCAGCCGGGTCGTGGCGGAGGGCAACGGTTGTTGGGGGGGCGAAGGGGAAAGCGGCTTTGGGGAGGTGGCTCCGGCGGTGTTTGGTGAGGTGGGAGCTCTGGCTGAAGGCTTCGCCGCACTCGGGGCACTCGTAGGGCTTCTCGCCGGTGTGGACGCGGCGATGCCGCTCGAGGTGGGACGCCCAGGCGAAGCCTTTGCCGCACTCGCCGCAGGTGTAGCTTTTTTGGGCGGCGTGGCCCCGCTGGTGGGCGAGGAAAGGGGGAGCCTCGCCGAAACGCTTGCCGCAGTCGCCGCATTTGTAAGGCCGGTCGGCGGAGTGGGTCTTGCGGTGCTGGAGGAGGTGAGCTTTTTGGGCAAAGCGCTCGCCGCAGCTGCCGCAGGGAAAGGGGCGCTCGCCCGTGTGCACCCGCCGGTGCCGCTCCAAGTGGGACGCCCAGACGAAACCCTTCCCGCAGTCGGCGCAGCGGTGGGCACGTTCCCTCCGGTGACCCCGTTGATGGCGAGCCAGGGCCGGCCCGGCTCGGAAAAGCTTGCCGCAATCGCCGCAGCGCAGGGCTTTCTTGCCTAAATGGGTGCGGCGGTGACGGGCCAGGTCGGAGCTTTGGCAGAAGGTCTTGCCGCAAGCCGGGCAGCGGTGGGGCCGCTCGCCGGTGTGGCTCCGGCGATGCTTGGCGAGGTGGGAACCTTGGCTGAAGGCTTCGCCGCACTCGGCGCACCGGTAAGGCTTCTCGCCGGTGTGGACCCGCTGGTGCCGGGCGAGGTGGGACGCCCAAACGAAACCCTTGCCGCAGTCGCCGCATTTGTGGGGTTTCTCGGCGGCGTGGCCCCGGCCGTGGGCCGCCAGCTCGGCGGCGCCGGCGAAACGCTTGCCGCAGTCGCCGCATTTGTGGGGCCGGTCGCTGGCGTGGGTCCGGCGATGCTGGAGGAGGTGGGAGCTCTGGCTGTAAGTCTCGCCGCACTCCGGGCAGCCGAAAGGCCGCTCGCCGGTGTGCACCCGCCGGTGCCGCTCCAAATGCGATGCCCAGGGGAAGCTTTTGCCGCAGTCGGCGCAGCCGAACGGCCGCTCCCGTGCCGGTCCTTTGCTGGCCGCCCCACGGAGGGGTTTGGCACAGTCCATTTTGGGGACGGGCGCGCCTTTGGGCATCTTGGCAGCGCCGTGCGGCACGGCTTTATCCGGGCGCTTCGTTTTCCGTCTGTTCGAGCCGAGGATCTTTTCCCTCTCGGGGCTGCGGGACGAGCGGGCTTCGAGCTCCTCGCAGCTCTCCGCCGCCGCTCCTTCCTCCGCTGCTTTTTCACTCACCAGCCCCTGTGCTGCTGGGGAGACGGGAAAAGGAGAAAAAAAAAAAAAAAAAAAAAAAAGGGAGAGCGTGGCCTTGACCGGAGCAAGGGGTGACAAAGAAATCGGCAGAACAGGAACAGGCTCTCCCTAAAAAAAAACATTAAGTCTCCCAGAGAGAAGGAAGAGCGATGCGATGGGAGACCTGGCCCCAGTTTGAACTGGGAAGGGGGGAGATGCTAAACACACCCGCCCATTGCCTGTATTTCCAATTAAAAGAAGGAAAAATGAATGCAGAGGGATCGATAGAGCAAAAAAACTAAGGAGAAGGCTGGGGTTTGGGGAAAATGCCTGCCTGGATTCTTCCTCCCCCTCACTTTCCCATCCGCCTTTGCTTCCCATTGCCTGTATTTCCAACTAAAAGAAGGAAAAATGAACGCAGAGGGATCAATAGAGCAAAAAAATTAAGGAGAAGGCTGGGGTTTGGGGAAAAAACCTGCCTGGATTCCTCCTCCCCCCCGCTTTCCCATCCGCCTTTGCTTCCCTGCTAGAGACAGGAGGAAAAAAAAAAGAAAAAGAGCAAGGAAAAACCACCGGGGGATGTTCAAGAAGAAGGAAAGAGGATTTTTTTGTGCTTGCTTACCAAGGGACATCAGCGTTTCGTAGCTCTCCTGCATCACGTCCCGGTACAGGGCTTTCTGCCGCGGGTCCAGCATCACCCACGGCTCCATGACGGGGAAAAGCACGGGGGGACGGAGGGTTTCTCCCTCCCTTCCTCTCTCAGGGCTCCTGACAAATCCCCTGTGGAGAAGGAAAAAAAAAAAATCCCTTGAGATGGGGGAAATCCCCTGGGTAGCGCTTCTTGCTCGGGTTTCGGTGCTTTTTCTGGGGGTGTTTTGACAAACATTGGGGGTTTTGCTCCCCCGGCTGCGGCACAGGGACGGTCCCTCCACCCAGGACTGAGCCTGCTCGGGGTTGGGGTGCGGGAGGGTCCCTGTTCCCCCCCCCCCCCCGACACCCTTCCAGCAGACGGCATCTCCCCCAAAATCTCCACTTTCCTCCCTCCAGCATCCCGGTTCCCCCCAAGTCCTCATCTTACTGGGACTCAGCCCTCCCGGGGTGACGGGGCACTGGGGGGGGGGGGGACACGCGTCGCAGGAGCTGAGCTGCGTGCCCCGTGGACCTCCCTCCCCACCCTGCTCATCGTCTGTCCTCTTCCCAAAGGAGCTGCGCCCCCTCCCCGGGAACATCCCCAAGGGCCGGATCCTGCCGGCCCCAGCCCTGACGCAGCTCAGGACCAGCTGCAGAGCAGGATCACATCCCTCCTCGGGGCTTTCTCCCCGTTTACCTGGAGCTGCCGGCTCAGGACTCGCTGTCGGCCGAGCCTGGAGCTGCCTCTGCTGAGCTTGCCCGGAGAGAAACGTCTTCCGAGGCTGCGAGGAAGGGGAGGGATGCACAGACACACCCCCCCCCCCCAGCCTCTTTGCACCCCGAGGATCGCCGACCCACCCGACAGCAGGGCACAATGGAGGAGACGCCGGGCATGGCTTTGCTCCGGAAGCCCAAGCCGGTATCCGGGAGAGAGGAGACGCCAAGAACAGGCTCCTCGGCGACAACATTTTACCCAGAGCCCTCTAGAGGTAACCCAACCCTGGCTTCCCCCCACCCCAAGCCTCCCCAAACCTCCCCAGACCTCCCCAAACCTCCCCAGACCTCCCCAAACCTCCCCAAGCCTCCCCAAACCTCCCCAGACCTCCCCAAACCTCCCCAGACCTCCCCAAACCTCCCCAAACCTCCCCAAACCTTCCCAGACCTCCCCAAACCTCCCCAGACCTCTCCAAACCTCCCCAGACCTCCCCAGACCTCCCCAGACCTCCCCAGACCTCCCCAGACCTCCCCAGACCTCCCCAAACCTCCCCAGACCTCTCCAAACCTCCCCAGACCTCCCCAGACCTCCCCACTACAGTCCTGCCCCATCGCCTTGCCCCCCGGGCTCTTCCCTTTTAACCCAGCGGTTTGGGGGGGAACCTCAACCTTGCTTGAAACTCTGCCAAGGGGGGAGGGATCGTGATGGCAGAAACAGGATATATATATAAATATTTCGAGTATCCGTGGGGCAGGGGATGGGGGTCTCTCTGGGGCATCCCTCAGGTGGGAGAGGGGGGGACCGGGCCCATCAGGGATGGGAGCTGCGCGAGCAAGAATTTAGGTTTTCCACCTGGAAAAGCGGCTCAAACGCCGTTTTTATCACGTGGCTGGTGAAAACGGGTTGGTTTTTTTTTTTTTTTCCTCCCCCCCCTCCGCCAAAGCTCCGGGCTCGGGAGGCAGGCGCTTGCGGGTGGGAAAAAGGAGGGAATTTCCACTTACCGAGTTATCCCTCCTTGTTGCTGGAGGAGGAGAACGCGAAAGCCAAGGAAAACACAACGCTGTGAAGAAAAATCGAAAGAAATGCAGCGGGGGAATGAGAGAGGAGCCTGGATTTCTGCCTCCGAGAAAGCCCAGAAGATTTGAAACCGCGCCGACACTTTTCTCTACGGTGGGTGCAGGGGGTTTGGTGGCGGTTTAATCCCTCCCCGCTTGGGAAAAGCCGCCGGGAGGGGAGAGGAAGCAATAATTTTCTTTTCATTTGCTTTGGAAAGAGCACAAGGATGGGGAAATCAGCCCTAAAGCCTGCCCTCCTCAACGCGCGGGCGTTTAACCCCAGCCTCCCCGCCGAAGGAGGGAGAGGACCCGATTTCCACGGCCCCCCTGCTCCATCACTCCTGGGCTGGTGGCAGTGGGACCGATGTCCCCAAGGGAGGCCCGTGGGGCCAAACCCTGATGCTGGGGGGGCGTGGGGGGGACACCCCCAGCAACCCCGGGTGGCTCTGAGAGCGTTGCAGCTCGGCTGGGTATGGGAGGACACAGGAAGGGGTTGGATCAACTGGATGCTGAAGACGGAGGGGAAAAGGGGGCTCCCAGGTTTGGCCCCGGAGCAGGGGCTGGGGCGGTGGGGGGGCTGGCGTGGGGCAGGCAGAGCCCTGCCGCCATCCCCGGGCCCGTCGAGGCAAGCAGCAGCCCCCTCGCCCCCACCACATCCCGAGCCAGAAACTCCAGGTAAGGGACACAGGGAAGGAGGGAGAGACCTACACGGGACGCCGTGCCTCCCAGCCCAGCCCCAGTCCCTTTACTGGGACCGGAGAGAAGGGGCACCGGTCCCTGTCCTTGCCCCATCCCTCTGCATGGGGGATGTGCCACGAGAGGGCACGGGGAAGACCAGAGCTGCTCCCACGACCTGGCTGGCTCTTCCCTGGTGATCCGAGCAGCAGATCTGCTCCCAAGAAGGTGGAAAAGGTCCGCCCAGGCGGAGCGTTGCTGGGGGAGGGCTGGCTGAGCCCTCTCTTGTGTCCCGAGGGGAAAAAACCCGCAGGAACGAAGGAGGCTGCTTCCTCCCTCGCACAGATGCATTTATCCCAGCTTTTCCCCCCCACCCAGGGAATAATTCAGCACCTCCTTCTCCCCCTCATAGGTTCCAGCAGAGCATCCCCATCACTGCCGAGGGACTCAGAGAGGGACATGGCCTCAGCCGAGCTGGAAAAGGTGAGGGAGAGTTTCTCCTTCGGGGTGGGAAAAATGCATTTTGGCTGACCTGAACCGTCAGTGCCGGGTACCTTCTGCTCAGTCCAGTGGGGCTGTACAAGCTGCTCCCTGACCGTAGCTGTGGGTTATCACCTTTCTGCAACTCCTTTGGGACCAAAAGGTCCCCATGTACCGGTGGTGGGTGGTCGGGGTGCAGGAGAGGTGGTGAGGAGCAGAGGAGGGAGCCCGTGGTGGGCACGGGACAAGGCTGAGCCTTGGAGCCAAGATTCCCATCTGAAAACCAAAAGGAAGGTGGAAAGTCACAGCAGGACGTGGGGTTTTGTGTCTCCAAGTGTCAGGAAAAGGCACAGACAACAGAGTGGAGAGGTTGAGCCCAGCCTGGTTGAGCTCCTTCAGCTCCCTCGTCCCCATCAGATATTTCTGGGCTGGAAACATTTTCACGTTTCTTTTTTTTTTTTCCCCAGGTTTAGCCAGCTGTTTTCTGAACCTTTTGCATCTATGATGTCCTGCAGCTTTCCACAGCTTAATTACACCCCGGGGGGAACGATACCTGGATATCTCTGATCCTTGCCAGCATCTTTTGGGGCTCTCCTGCAGCTCTGCCGAACGGAGCCTTGGGTCCTCTCCCTTTTGCCCTGAGCTGAGCACGGTGGCGGGTGAAATCTTTGTTGTTTCAGTGTCCAGTGACCTTGAAGGAGGTGGCTCGGTACTTCACCGCTCCCTGCCAGCGGGCCCAGTACCGGGAAGCCATGCAGGAGAGTGCTGGAAATGACTCCTCTTTGGGTAAGGATGCACCTTCCCTCCTTCCTGGGCTAACTCTTGGGGTTGGGTGGGCACAGGGGATGCTCCTCCAGACTTTGGAGGTGAAGGAGCCTTTCCCCATTGCTTCTGGCAATTGTGCTTCCCCCTCGGGACACCTATTTGGGACCCATAGCACCCTCCATCCCCTCTTTCTTCAGAGGAGCACATGTTCTACCACGTTCTCTCCAGCCCCGTGTTCTCTTCAGCCATGGTGGAAGGAGATGGTATGTAGGAGAACAAGGAGAGAACCTTTCTCAGCTGTGCCCAGCTCTTGCGACATCCTTGCGCCAGCAGAGCCCCCCAGATCTTCTTGTAGTAGCTCCTCAAATGCATCCAGACCTCTGCTCTGTCTCAGGAACCAGCTCTGCTGACCCTCAATCTGACAGGATCTCCTCTGGGCTGGGTTTGGAGGAGAGGAGGTGGACCTCAGCTCCTCAAAACTCAGATGCAAGGCCCTTCTTCCACAGGGGAGGAACTGGCTTAAATAACCTAGAAAGCATCGGGGCGAAAAGCAAAACACCTGGGACTTCTACCCAGGCCCTAAGAGACCCAGCCTGAGCTTGGTATCTTCCAGGAGAGGGGTCCCAGAACCTCTCCTGATCCCTTCAGAGATGTTGCCTTCAGATGCACACTGGAGTGGAACGCTCAGCCCATGGGAATCAAAGGCAGAAGCTGTCTTTTGGGGTTACAGAGGGTTTTACGAACCCAAAGCTGAACTCCAGCCCAAGCTTTGCCAGCTGTCCAATGGTCAGTGCTTGGGCCTGGGCTGAAGCTGGAGCTCACACGAGCTTTCTTCTTTCTCGGCTTTCCCTCTTCCATTTTTTTTCCCTCGCTCTGCTTCATCGGTGGGTTCCCTTTTCCACCCCAGCCAGGGACTGGCTCTTCCTGATCTTCGTCTCTTTCCTCTGCAGAGGGTGGGATGGCGAGTGGGATGAAGGACATCGCCACGCAACCAGACCCAGACATCAAGACCTGCCTGGAGGACGTCTCCCAGCATCACGAGCCAACCAACATCCACCACAGCTCCCGAGCGAAAGGCCAAGAGGAGGTCCAGGGTTGTCCTGGGAGGGAAACTCCAGGGACACGCAGGGAATTGTTCCCCCGTAGCCTTCGCCCCAGAGGTAGACCCAACCCTCATCCCACCAGCGAGAAGAGCTTCCATCCCCGGCGCCGGGGGTCCCAGCACTCCTGCTCTGACTGCGGGAGAAGCTTCGGGGTCTTCTCCAACTTGCTCCGTCACCAGCAAAGCCACGGTGGTGACAAGCCCTACGAATGCCCCGACTGCGGGAAGGGTTTTGGGCACAGCTCGGCGCTGGTGACGCACCGTCGCATCCACACGGGCGAGAGGCCCTACCGGTGCGCCGACTGCGGCAAGAGCTTCAACGTGGTGTCCAACCTGGTGCGTCACCGGAGGAGCCACACCGGGGAGAAGCCCTACAAGTGCCCCGACTGCGGCCGGCGGTGCAGTCAACGTTCCCACCTGGTGACCCACCGCCGGTTGCACACGGGCGAGCGCCCGTACCCGTGCCGGGAGTGCGGGAAGAGCTTCAACGTCAGCTCCGACCTCATCAAGCATCGCCGCACCCACACCGGCGAGAAGCCCTACGAGTGCCCCGACTGCGGGAAGCGTTTCAGCGGCAGCTCCAACCTCATCACCCACCGACGGCTGCACAGCGGTGAGCGGCCCTACGCCTGCGCCGACTGCGGGAAGGGCTTCACCATCAGCTCCAAGCTCATCGCCCACCAGCGGACGCACAGCGGCGAGCGGCCCTACAGCTGCGCCGACTGCGCCAAGGGTTTCGGCGACCGACCCCACCTCATCCGGCACCGCGACGCCGGCCGTCGCGAGAAGCGCTACAAGTGCTCCGAGTGCGGCAAGGGCTTCACCACCAGCTCCTACCTCCTCACCCACCAGCGCAGCCACACCGGCGAGACCCCTTTCCTCTGCGGGGTGTGCGGCAAGAGCTTCGCGGTCGTCTCCAACCTGGCGCGGCATCGGCGCGTGCACACCGGGGAGAAGCCGTTCCGGTGCGGGGAGTGCGGGCGGCAGTACAGCCAACGGGCTCATCTCACCACCCACCAGCGGGTCCACACCGGCGAGCGGCCCTACGTCTGCAGGGACTGTGGAAAGGGCTTCAACGTCAACTCGTCCCTCACCAAGCACCGGCGGGTGCACACCGGGGAGAAGCCCTACCGCTGCCCCGAGTGCGGGAAGAGCTTCAGCCAGAGCTCCAACGTCATCACGCACCGGCGGCTCCACCACGGCCATGGGGTGCACCAGCTGCGTGCATGAGCAGCTCGCTCCAGCTCCCATAGCGTGCTGGTGAAGCCCAGTGATGCCGGGCCAGCTCCTCCAGAGACTGGAAGTCAACCAGGACCCTGGTTATCTCGGCCCGCGTGGGAGAAGGAAGAGAGATCTGTGTCTCCGGGGGTGTGAAGGGTACCAAGCGTGGCCACCGTCGGCAGAAAACACCAACTCTGGGTGAGGTTTCTCCTGCTCTGCTGGAGGAAAGAGAAAACACCTTCCGTTCCTCGCCACCAAATTAGTCCAGGACATCTCCTGCTCTCACCCTGCTCAAACACAACAACAAAAAGGACTTTTGTCTTTCCTCACTGCTCCACATTCTCCCCACACCAAGACATTTGATACAATAGGCCCCGGGGGCTGTTTTGTCTCCCCACTGGTGTTGCCCCCCCTCCTCTGGTGATGTGCTAGTAGTGATAACAGCTTCAGGAATAAAAGGTGGTGTGATAAATACCGGTTGTGATCTGTCTGTGTGCGTGCACCCATTGCGGGGGTCCGGGCACTCAAGCCCCACACGAGCCAGACTGGAGCAGGAGGAAGCCCCCAAGCCTCAGGGTCCCCCCAAAGGGGCTCCAGCAGCCAGCAAGAAGCGAGCCCAGGGGTCAGAGGCCACCAGGGTTGGTGTCCTCATACCACCCCACATCACTTTGGATCCCATGGAGGGGGGCAATCCTGAGCTGGGAGGGTAAAAACCCCAGGGGAGGCCACTGATCCTTCTGCAGATAGGCCCAAAGTGTTGGCCTCCTTGGCCAAATTCATCTCCTCGGGTGTCCCAGAGCTGCACAAACACCCGGGGCTACTTGAGCTCTGGCCACGGCAGGTTCAGCAGCCATTTCACTGAGCTGCAGGCTGTCCTTGGAGCTTTACCTACTCCTGGTTTAAAGTTGGGGTTTTGTTGCATTTGAGCTGTAAGGTCATTGGGCTTCATCTGGACAACCCCGGGTTTTGGTGTGGTGCCCACCCACCTCCTACCTCCTTGAACATCGTAACACCCCAAACCTCTAAACACAAACCTCCAAACACAAACCTCCCTTACCCTGAATAAAGAGAATCGGTGGCAGAAAACCATCATTTCCCTCTCCTACTCAGCACCGAGCCAAGACGAATGTAACTTCCAGGTATGTCATAGAGGCCACGGCCCTGTTTCCAACCATGGCAAACCTCCTCAGTGGAGCTCCAACCTCCCCAGACATCTGGTGTGGTCTGAGGTGAGGATGAGGATGCTCCCGATGGGGAGCAACCTTTCCCTGCGGGTGCCGAGGTCTCAGCTCACAGCTGCACGGAGAGGGGGTCTTCAAAGAGGCCAAGATGGACTTGGGTGGCCTCCCACCAGCATGACAGAGGGGCTGATTAATGTACTCTTCTTGGGGGCAGGATGCTGAAGATGCTCCCAGTCAGGAGCTGCCCTCTAAATCACCTCCTGATCTGGCACGTGGGTGTGGGGTTCTGGTGGGACCCCAAGTTTGGCGGTCATCTTTACAGGAACCACACTGAACCAGGCGGGTGAGAAGGACTGAGTTTATTCCTTCCTTCTCCTCTTTTCTTCTTCTCCCAGTCAAGCGATGAGGGAGACGGGATGTCCACGGCGAGAGGCCAGGCCCTTGTCATTCAGTTCGTGCCGGCAGATCTGCTGGGGATGGAGGAGGCAACCTACACTCCCCCGTCACCTTTCATCACCTCATCCACCGCCGCCCGCAACTCCAAGGTACCGATGAAGGACCCCCGGCGTTGCCTCCTCCGGCGGTCGGCCTCGATGACCACCCCCTTGCAAAGGACACCCATGGAGACGTTCATCAGCCTCTTTGCCTTCACTGACATGCGCCTGGTCGGCGGTGACAGTTGCCTCAGCAGCCTGGGGAGGCACCTGTTGCAGGATCCCTTCTTGAACCAGATTCTTAATCCCTTCAGAGCCGGTTTCCGTCGCCCAACCTGAGCCAGAGACCTTCTCCGCTTGAGCAGAGACTTCGTCTGCTGGACTTTCTTCCTCTTCCTCCTCCTCCTCCTCCTCCTCCTCCTCAAGGTTTTTCCTCCTCTCTCGTTGGCTGCAGCCATGGGGTCTCCTTCAGACTCAGTGCTCCTCCCTGCAGAGGTGTCCCACCGTCTTATGTAGACATATTTAAATGAGGGGTTGACAACGCGGCCCAGGATTGGCCAGCTGTGGCAAAGCCTTTATGAGGCAGCTCGTCATCATCATCCAGAATGTTCATAGGGATTTTTGCCTGAAAACTGTGGAATTACACCAAAAGAGCATACACTTCTCTTTCTTTTTTTTTTTTTAACTTGACACAACCCTAGTGAAAGTCCCAAAAACTTTCCTCCAAAAACACCTTTCCTTCTGCATTTCCTTGAAGAGAAAGAGCCAGAAACAACTTGGTTTTGATTCTTCCCAAGTTAATTGTTGCATTTGCTTAATGAAGCTGCATAATCAGTATGAGGGGGGGAACTTTTTCAGGAAGATCTGGAGCTAAACCTGGAAATTTCAGGCTTTCGTTTTCTGGGACAGCTGGAGAAATGTCAAAAAAAAGCTTTTGATGGAGCCTGCTGGGTTTTGCAAACTGATAGGGGAGACTTCCAAGAGAGTAATCAATAAGGGGAAAAGAGAAAAGACAAAATAAAATAAGGGAAAAAAAAAAAAGAGAAAAATGAGAAAAAAAGAAAAGAGTAATTAGGGTCAAGTTGGCTACGGACTAAAAATAGAAAGTAAAACTGAGTTGGAGTGAAATAAAATTAAATCAGGGATTTTACCAGCACCACGAGCACATGAGCATGCCTCTTCTTTTTCCGTCTTTCTCCTAATTTTTCTTTTTAGAGGTGATGACCAAATTACAGCTAGGACCACGGGGTTTTTCATGGTAAATCGGACAAATTCTTGGGTTATCCTGAGCAGGTGACAGGCTGCGTGGGCCAGGGAAGCAGAAAAGAGCCAGAAGAGGGTTTTATCACTGAAAAAAGAAAAAAAAAAAAAAAAAAAAAAAAATCTTCCTGCAAATTACAAAGGAGCAGGAAAACTCAAGGTGGAAGAAGGATTAATTCTTGAGGATGAGGAGGGTGAGGAAGGCTTTTTGCCAGTGTCAGGATGGCCGAGTGGTCTAAGGCGCCAGACTCAAGGCTTTGCTTTCCCTGCTTGGGGATTTCTGGTCTCCGAATGGAGGCGTGGGTTCAAATCCCACTTCTGACACACTTTTTCCTTCCCAAAACTGTAATTTTCCAATATTTTTTTTTTTTTTTGAAATCATTCCCCCATCCTCCCCGCCGATTGGGGAAAACGACGATTCTCCTTGTTTCACACCACACACCCCCCGCAAAAAAAAAAAAAAACAAAACAAAACAAAAAAACCAAACAAACAAAAAAAACCCAAAAAAACCCTTGGTGCCGTAGCCACCCCTACTCTTTGTCCATTGCAAACTGCACCCACGTGTGGAGAAAAATCATGGGGGGATGATGAGGGAGGGAGAGGAGGGTGCCCCCCCAAAATACTTTCCTCTTTTTTTTTTTTTTCTCTCTGACCTTACCAATTACACGCTTTTTCACAGCAAATTCAGCCCCCGAAGCACACCCAGCGACGTAAAACCCCAGCGTTAAAAGGTGGTTGGCACCCCTGCTGCGCCACACGCAGCCGGGCCGATCTTGTTTCTTTTTAAGGTTCGCTGCTGGAATTGGTCACGGATAACAGACTTGAGATGAGGGACGGGTTCAGCAGAACTGGGATATCACCGTCACTATCCTAGCGTAAAAGTTGAGTGGTGGGACGTTTTCCCCTGCTCACAGCAATTCCCATCATCTGCTGGTAATTAAGACGCATATACAGTCAAGTATATATAACCATCTGCTCGCAGCAAAGAGGCCATGAAAGCCCGTATTTTAAGTTAAAAACCACTTGGAGATGCTCAGTATAATGAAACTCCAAACCACAGCCCAACCCCACATCACCCTTCCCTGCAGAAGAAACCCCTGACACCGCCAAAGACTGCTGCATTTGGGTTTTATTACGATGCTACGTTGACTAAATTAATTCAACAAACTCCCCATTCCACCCGGTGCATCGCTCAGGTCTTCCCCGAGTGGTGGTTGCACAGGGTCTTTTCAGCAATGGGGGTGTTTTGGTGTCTTGATCCCCCTTCCCTTGGGCTTTATTAGGTGGTGCTCACCGCCCTTCCCAACCTCAAGGGAAGGAAGATAAAAATCTCTAGTGCCTGTTTCTGGTGGCCACGGAGGGCGTGTTGCTCCACCTCTTCTTCGGCACCACGTGCCGCAGGGCGGCTCGCACGTGCGCGGGGCGGATGAGGGCAGCGCGGCTCTTCCTCCGCAGCCGCTCGGCCTCATTCCACACCTGGTTGTAGACGTCCTCCACGAAGCTGATCACGAGCTCCTTGGCCTGGTGGGAGAGGAGAAGCAGCCCGTCTCCCTTGATCTGCTTGAGCATCTTGTTGGCGTTGGAGAGGAAGGAGCGTTTGGAAGCCCCTTTCTTCTGCTTCTTCATGGGTTGGCGCTTCACCCGGCCCCGATGTTTCTTCTGCTTGGCCGGGGATCTCCTGCCCCTGTTCTTCTGTCTCCTTCCACGCTGAGGACTCCTTTCCTTCTGGAATCTCCTTCCCCGCTGGGTCCTTCCCTTTCCTCCCCTAGCAGATGCCATGGCTCAGCCTTGTCCCTGCAGTGCCTGGGACCCCTGAATCCTACAAACACGCCCACCCCCCCCTACTTTATGCAAGTGAGCATGCAAATGAGGGACAGCTCCGAGCCCTACCATTGGCCAAGTGAACAATGCCCCCCCCTGCCAATTCACAATAGGCAGAATCCTGACCAGTGCGGGTCCCTGGGGTCCCTCTTGGCCAAGGCAACCAGACATGATGGGGGCCTGTGAGGTTTGAAGACCTCTGAGCCCCCGAGCCCCTCCGGGATGCTCAGCCTCCCAGCGGGAATCTTCCACCCAAGCTAAAAAACTAGCATTTATTTATCAGAGTATTGCCCCAATCTCAAAAGCTTTGTCTCGCAGTCGCACGACGGAGACAGACATGCAATACGTGTCCCAGGAGACTTCTGGGCAAGCAGGAAATGAATGACAAGAAATTCCTCTGAAATAGCATCTTTCCTCAACAGAAACTGCATGCACACCTTAGACCTGTGTCGTCCAAGACTCATTATGTCTAATTATTTCATTAACGAATCCACCCAGATATACCTTGGGTTTTTCCCTCCCTATGCTTTGCATACACAGCTCATTTGTCACAACATGTGAAAACGCTCACACCTCCCATGCTTCAAGTTCCTCCATGCACCATCAAAAACACAGTTGATGTCCCACACCAACCTCTACCAGCTCTTATCCTGGATGACCAAACCTTGACATTTTTTCTCCTCCATTAAGAAAAACCAACACTAAAATCAAAAGACAATTCTTTGGAAGTAAATAACTGTCCCTTCTTTCCCTAACCCAGGCCGGCAGATTCAATCTGGTTTGCATCCCTCCCACTGTCCTCCAAGCCTGATGTTGTAACTGGTTGCAGGTGGAAACCTTTTCCAGTAATCTTCAGGGAAGCAGCAGACAGGAGCGGGAACGTAGGAGGAACTCCTTTTGTATGCGTTGTTTATACTCAGGCAATAAACCCTGTCATTTGAGGTTGATCCTAAAGCAACTTGCCAGGGCGTGTATTAAAGTAGCTCCTATCAAACCAAGAGGATACAAACTGCCTTCCCTCCAAAATCTCCAGCTGTCCTGAGAATACGTGTATTTACTGATTTCATCATGTAATCCTCCAAATCCCTCAAGAAGTGTCATTGCTTTATATGGAGAAATAATATAGGTGTTGCTGGGTTTTCAACAGACACCCCCATGGGTACTGGGAAAACAACCTGGTAATCACAAGCCAGTAAAAAAGAAAAAAAAAAAAAAAAAAAGAACCAGATACAAAACAAGGGTCTTTTTGCAGAAAAATGATGCCTCTGCCTTTTTCAAATGTTAAACCTGAATCAAACTGGTGGATTTTCTTAAATAGAGACTTGCACTGGGACAAAAACCTCAAGGAAAACATGCAATCCTTCAGTTTTTCTTAGAAGGAAAGCTTCCACAGATGTTCATCGCACAGTGTAAATGAAGGTGAAGGGTAACTTTTCGACACTATGACGAAAGCTGGTGAACTGGATGCAAAGAATTGGTTCCTAACTTTGCCTTGATGCAGGTAGCGATACTAAAAACATCACAGTTTTGGAGGAGACTGACCCTGTCAGTGGCACAGCCAAAGTGATGGTAAAGACACAGTGAAACCTCCTTGGCCATCCCAGCAGCAACACTGAGAATATCATTTTGGGGGGATGATTAAATTGACCCAGGACTGGGGTGCACAGAGGAAATGGGACAAAAAACCCTCCACCTTCCTATAAAAACACACCCACACTCCATCAACAAGCATATTGTTGATGGGACTCACAATCTGGCTTCTTCCAAGAAGACCCATGGAACGTAGCACCACAAAATCCCAAAGTTTACCTGACAGGTCCACCGGAACCAAGAGATCTCACAGATGCAAATATATTTAGGGGTTCCTACTGGATGGCAAAGATTGGAACCCTAGTCATCAGTGACTTAAGCAATTTGTAAACACTATTCCCCAAAGACCAGAGTCACCCAGGGGGATCGTAATTTGTAACTTCCTGAGAACATGACTCTACGGAAGGGATAACGCGTGGGATGTCCACGCAGTGCTCACAGTCCTGACCTTGCCATGGTTCTGCAATCCACTCATCTGGGACGTTATTTAAAACTATAGACCAATGTAGCACCGCAGGTGGGCACCACCGCCTGATCTTTCCAAAACCTCACATCCCTTGGTCATGGTTCTCCAAAACTCAAACGCTGGGAGTTGGACTTGATAATCCTTAGGTTTCCCTTCCACCTCGAGATATTTTATGGTCAAACTTAGTAAAAACCCACAACAGACCTGAATGGGATAGAGCATGGTGTTGAGGTTTGCTCTGCGCAGGAGCATCGAACTGCTGCAAGTAAAGAACTAAAAGGAAGCAGTACTGAAAGAAGACACAAAAAAAATAATACCAAAGTTGCACTGTGCTCTTAACCTTGCCGTCTGGATGGCTGGGGAAGACACCCAGACGTCTAAAGACCAAACTCTTAATAGCACAAGGGAATGAGTTTACTTCTGCTTTGAGGCACGTAGCTCTGACCTCTAACGCAAGCAGAACTGAAAGCACTGCAAGAAAAAAAAAAAAAAAAAAAAAAAAAAAAAGGAGGATTTCAGTAAGAAAATAGTACTAAGAAGAGCCACTCATGGCTGAGGCTTGCAAAGCAACTTCCAGCAAAATGCTTTGCAGTGGGAGCCCCTTCCTTGAGACCTGTGTTTGCCTTGGTGCTGAGATCACCCCCCCAAGGTCCAGAAGTCTGGGAAGTACCAACACGGAGTTTCATTTTCTCAACCAAATCAGCAAATCGTCTAATCAACTGGAAGACAGTCTTTAAGCATAAGGCAAAAGATGGAAGGGATAGAAAGGATTGGAGGGGAAGGGTAGGTTTTGGTGGGTTTATTTTTTTAGGAGAAGACCAGCCAAGGTGCCTACACAGTTATAAGTGTGTCCGGGCGGTGGGTATGATGTGGTGAACCAGCCAAGGAATGGTTCCTCAGATTGGTTTATGGTGCTTTGATAGGCCAAAGTTCTCCATTCTGGAAAAATGCTGGTACAACTCATCCAGTTTTTACCATTTCAGTGAAGGCATCTAAGCTCTTGATCCCCTCTATACTAATGGAGACGGAATCAAACCAAAACTGCACAACACTTCCCGTAAGAGTGTCTGGTGGATGAACTCTCAACTGGAAATGCCCCTATTTCGTCACCAGAAAGGGTAGTTTGGGTGTTATCACTGAAGTCTTTCTGGGATGCAGAATGCATCCTGTGATATTTAGGCAGATTTTTAATTGTGTGCCTCTTTGTGCAATACCAGGAAAAAAACACGAACCTGATATTTCAATGCTGGGAAGCTCTCTGTCCTTCATAGAGAAGGGTGTGGTCACTCTTACTGTATTCTGATAATCACGAAGCTCCTTCAAATGTGCCATAGACTGATGACTGATGTCCAAAGCTGGTAACACCGGTGACTAAAGAAAAAAACCCAAGCCCACAGAGGAGCTGACTACATGCTTAATTGTTATTTCCCCCTTCTTATGGCAAATCACACTTTGCCCTCTTCCAGGGTACACTGATTGGTGGAATTTTTTTCAACCACCGCAGTTAGGTTGTGCTTTTTTTTTTTTTTTTTTTTTAAGCCAGGGTATAAAATGAGAATAAATCTGAGCAGAGGACTCATCTTCTTACCGCAACAATGAGTACGATTGGTGAGTAACTCTCCTCTGAATCTTGAGCTCGTTGCTTTTTTCTGGTTTTCTTTCCTCTTTGGTGCCAGGGTTTGTTGCGTTTCTTTTTGTTGTGGTGGATTTTTTTTTTGGTTTTTGTTTCAGTTTTTCTCCCATCTGGTAGAACATCTACCTTTTGCGTCTCCTCCTGGCAGCATAACCACAAACCTCCCTTTCTTCAGCTAGGGCATTTCATGGTCACCTGGAGCTCACTGGGTGCAGTGGGATGTTCCCAGCTGTGCAGGGAGAGATGGAAAGACAGGTCCAAGCTCAGAATCTCCAGGGACCTTCCTGGAGGAGACCTCCTGGCATCAGGTGCTTGTGGTTTCTCCCACATCTATCCACAACACAAGTCTGGTGGAAAATGGAGGTCCGTCAGACATTTCCAAGAGCTGGTCCCCGGGTATTTGCTCTCCTCCCATGGAGAATCTGATCTCCCAAAAGGATCTCCTTCGTCTTCCACGTGGTCCGTAGGTCTTTGGGTGAGGTGAGGGCAGAGAGACTGGCTGCTGACTCCACACCGCTCTGAACCCCACACATGCCAAAAACACAACTCAAGGCAACATCCCTGGTCCTCGGGGAAGATCCGGGCACCAGCAGCACTGGGTCAGGAAGGTTGATGTAGCTTTATCAACACGATATCACATTCCACCATACTTTGACGAAGACAATGCTGCTGTTAAGAGGTTAATTGTAGCAGATTCAGTACCTTCAGGAAGCTGGGTCAGCTCTACGGGCTGTAGAAAGATCTGCTTTCAGGAGCTGGACTTAGGTCTCTCTGAAAACCACCTGCAGGAAAACAGCTCTGAGGTTTACGCACAGGTTGTCTGCAGATCTGGGGCTGTTCTAGCAAAAGCAGTGATTCCCCAGGGATTTTTCCAGGAGTAAGAATTATTCAGGGTGTGCTTTCAAAAGCTTTTTGGTTTTTTTTTTCTTTTTCCCTGGAAGGAAACTAGCAATATTCGGGGGGAGGAAAACAAAATGAAAGTTGCCCTGTAGTTATTTTGGAGAACAGAAACCAAAACGAGAAAAACCTCAGGGTGATTTCTGTTCAAATTTCCTTTCCCTGTAAAAATAATGTCGTGTCTGTTCTGGTAGAAATGGTTATTCTGAATGGGCTGTAGTCTGCCTGCTATTCTCTATAGATATCTCTATTCCCTATAGGGTATCTCAAAAACTAAACAACTTTATTTAAACAGAGAAGACCCCTACATCAAAAATGCCATGAATTACCAAGATATGGGAAAGGGTAGTTGAGACAACAAGATTGCCTTGATTCTTTGCACGTGAATGGCATTAATTACCATTCTTCATAACGGGAGACTTTTGAGCTTTTTCAAAGGCGTCAAACTCATCTTGGGAACTCACCACAGCAGCCACACAAAGAGAACATGAGTATAAAAATAATAATAAAAGAAATCATTGCTGGGCTTTATTTCTCCTTAAAAAAAAAAAATAAAAAAAAAAATTACATTCACTGACATCACTTAGCTGCAGTCATGAGAGAACTGCTGCTACCATGGATTTCATAATCATGCCAGCTGATTTGAAAATGGATTTTCTAGTTGTTCTTCTCTAAGGTTTGGACACCAACATACTCGGAGCCAATTTGGGCTGTCAGGTCCCTCCCAGGCTGCCAGGAATGAACTTGCACGCTGATTGCAGAGTGCCTTCATGGCATTATTTTCTTCTCTTCCTAGTCCTCTTCCAACTACTCCTGCTGGTAGGTCTCCTACATGCAAAGAGGTTTCAATGTTTCCCTGAATATTGCCTTCATGACAAAGACTACGATGAGCTGCTGAAGATTGTGAAAGATGGGCTAGAACCTGCAACTCATCCAGCGAACGTGGTCATCGTCGGTGCAGGAATAAGTGGGCTTACAGCAGCCAAGTTGCTCCAAGATGCCGGCCACACGGTAAAGAGTTGCATGAGAGCCATTGGGTCTTGTTTTCCTACACTTGGGGGGTTTTCTGGCCTAGAGAGGAAATGCAGGAGGGTGGACCACAGTGGTGGGAGAAGGAAGGAAAAACAATTGGGCTCCAGTCATTTAATCTGATTTAGGCATGGTTTTCAAAACCATAGGCTGGGACAGAAGGGGATGAGGGGAAGCTGTATGCAAAGCAACTCATTTAGATGCTCTCCAAATGAATGCAAGCAGCAAAGGTAAAAAGAGACGGTCAATTTTCTGTCCCTGAGGAGGTTCGGAGATCAGGCAGAGCTGCAGCTGCCCTGGAACAGCCTTGGAGGCAGCTCTGCTGCGAGTGGGAGGTTGGCCTAGACCCTTCCAGAGGCACCTCCAGCCTTAACTTCTACAATTCTCCAACTTGTTGCAACTCGCAGCCCAACAGCGACGTTCGTTGCCGTAGATCAACCAGCCCAAGACTCACGAGCCCTTGCAGTCCTGCCTCGTTAAGGTGGCAGGGAGTCTGGAGTTTCAAAACTGTGTTGACCCTTCCAAAGTGCTAGACCAAATTCAAAGCTGTGAGTTTCAAGGGAGGTTTCAAAGGCAGGAAGGGACAGGCTGGTGCCTTCCTCTGGCTGTTTCAAAACCCTGTTTTATCCTTCCAGCACAGGGAGCATCTGAACCAGCACTAGAACCTCCTCATCAGAGAGTGGGTGTCCAAACACGACGCAAAACTTAGGAAGTGAGAAACTGCCCTGTAGGTAGAGGGAGCTTGGCCAATCCAGAGAGGGGTTTGGATCTACAGATGGTTCAATTTGCCATCCGGAGGAGAGCTATCCCACCCTATGGGCCATAAATGCTGCCTGTGAACTTGCTTTGTAGGTGGTTTGCTTAAAATAGTCACTGCCTGAACATCTGGAATCTCCACCCCATCCCTGTTTTTAGGTTACCATCCTGGAAAGGAGTGGTCGGATCGGTGGGCGGATCAGGACGTACCGACCAGAGGGACAGGATTGGTACGTGGAGCTGGGAGCCATGCGCCTGCCAAAGAACCACAGGTAAGGCAAGGTCCTGCTCCACAGCCACAATCAGACGAGGAACCAGCGTGTTTTGAGGAGCAAGGCTGGGATTGGAGATGGGACTGAGGACTTGGACATGGTGTAACAGCAGGAGGAAGGACCTGTCTGCCCCATCTCTCCCCCAGAGCTTAGCATCTGCATAAAGGGGACAAAAAAGTCCCACACCATCACCTGCATTTGAGTTGGAAGAATGAAAAATGACTTCTCATCTCAGTATCATGTCCATGCATGGTCAGTCCTCTATTTTGGAAGTCACGTCATCAGAATATGGCTGAATTTCCAATGGGTCTGATGGAGAGGGCATCCAATATGGGCTCTCCGAGGCAGTGGAGTCAAACAGGGCTCAGTCATCGGCCAAAATGTTCATGTGAAGAGGGTGTAGGTGGGTCACCAACCACACCACGTGCCAAGGAGAAGGGTTGGAGCCCGAGGGAATCCCTGCCTCCTACTTCAGTAAGGTATTGCTCTTACTCCTGATGACACACCCTTGTACAACCAGTAGCTGGAAAGATCATAAACCAGAGGGCTCCATGGCTACTGCACTGAGCTGGGAGCAGGCAGGACAACTTCAAGCAACAAAAACTAGAGATGGCAGTGCCTTAAATAGCCAAAATATCCACTCACGAGCCAAAAAAGTGCGTGGCTACACCAACATACTCGATGGGAAAAGTGTCCTTTTATGCTTCTAACATTTTGATGGCAGGGGTTTTGGGTTGGGTTGTTTGCAAGGACTTGTCCCCCATGTGTTCTCCTTTTTTTCTAGCCTGGTTCGTGAATTCATTAAGCAATTTGACCTAAAGCTAAACCCATTCATCCAGACAGACAACAAGACCTGGTACTTTATTAATGGCACTCGGACAAGAGCTGAGGAAGTTGATAGAAACCCCAACATCCTAAACTACACAGTGAAACCATCAGAGAGAGGCAAGAGTGCCAGCCAGCTTTATAGGGAAGCATTAAATAAGGTACGTGCCCAGGGGGAAGGGATGTTGCCTTCCAGCAACGTTGCTTATCCAAATGACATTGAAGCTATTTCCTCTGAGCTGTGGAGGACCCTCACCTGCATGGTGGGTTGAGGAAGACTCAGCGATGAGTTGAGGAAGAGTAGGGTCCTTTCAGGATGAAAAGCAGAAAGGCTCATTCAGAAATGAGGGCAGCTGATTGCAAAACCCTCTGTACACAAGACTTTCTTTCTCCGGAACAGATTCACCAAGACTTGGACAAAGCAGAAAATGCCACACGGAGGCATAACTTCCCAAAACTTGAAGTCCAAGCAGCAGGATCCACTAGCTCTAGCTCAGCTCCGGGGGTTACCAAACCCCAAGACTGAATACCCTAGATGAATCCTAACAGAATTTGGGACAGCGCTTTGGGAAATTCTCATGAATATATCAATGTTCCCTCTCCAGGCTTTCAAGGATTTCCAGAGCACAGACTGCAAGACATACCTGGATAATTATGACTCCTTCTCCACCAAGGTAAAGGGCTGGGGCTTGAGAGTAAATTTAATTCCTCTTGCTGATTATTAACCTGCCATCCCTGCAGAAAGGACACGAATCACTCTAGTCCTTTCCTCTGACAACAGTTTTGGATGTCCTTTCCTTAATCAATGCTGCCTTCTACTTAAAATGCTGAGAAAAGAGCAAGCATGACTCCACGGAAGAGCAATCTCACCACACAAAAATAAATGAGGAGCAGTGGCAGTTGGAAATGCTCTGGAAATTAATCCAAATTAGCCATGCTCCTCCATCACGGGTGTCTTAATCAGGCATGATGAAACATCAAGCTGTGGGGAGGATTTACCGAGCAACCCACTGCATTTTCGTGTGATCCAGCTGTCTCAAAGTGGGCACAGAAAGCCACAAATCCCTCGTTCATTCATCTCCAGAAGCGCTGGCGTGCTAAACCAGAGGAGAAATTGATTTCCTGCAAGAAGATACAGAGCTGCACAACAACAACAACAAAAAAAAAAATATATATATATAAAACCATGCTTCTGGTCCAAGCTTTAAGCAGATCAGGAGCAGGGACAAGGCAGCAGGGCATGACTTTTGGCTTAGGATATAAAGGGATGGGATGTACTGGGATAATAACATCAGGCTATGTTTTCTTCCCGGCTTTTCTAGGAGTATTTGATTAAAGTAGGAAATCTAAGCCAAGGAGCAGTTCAGATGATCGGTGACTTGATGAACGAGGACGCTGGATTTTATCTGTCCTTCCTTGCCTCACTGTGGAATTTTGATGTCTTCTTTAATGAGAGGTAAGACAATCTCTTATGGCAAATCCCATTTTGTGCTGGGCCACAGAAATCCACCAGAAGAGGAAACTTCCGTGGCATTTAGATGTCTGGATGGGAATCACTCCTGACTCAAAGGGTCACCCAGCTCTGTTATCATCTCTAGAAGGTTTCACGGTTCCTAAACGCCAATGTACTTCCCTCATGTCCTGCTCCTTCTTTCTTCCAGTTTTGATGAAATCACAGGAGGGTTTGACCAACTGCCCAAAGCCTTCCACAGAAAGTTGCCCAATGTCATCCAGCTCAATTGCACGGTGGAGACAATCATGACGAAGGGAAACAAAGTCCATGTATCTTACCGTGCTCCAGACACTCTGGCCCCAACCGTAGTGACTGCAGATTACGTCCTTGTCACGTCCACGGCCAAAGCCACCAGGCTCATCAAGTTCCTGCCACCGCTTTCTCCTGCAAAGACCCACGCCCTGCGCTCCATCCACTACGCGAGCGCCTCCAAAATATTCCTGGCTTGCACTGAGAAGTTCTGGGAGAAGGATGGCATCCGAGGAGGGTACTCCATCACCGACCGCCCTTCCCGGTTTATCTACTACCCAAGCCACAACTTCTCCAGCGGGGTGGGCGTGATCCTGGCTTCCTACACCTGGAATGACGATGCTGAGTTTTTCCTGCCTCTCACGGATGCGGAGTGCCTGGATTTGGTCTTCCAAGACCTGTCAGCTATCCACCAAGTGAGCAAGGAGTACCTGCAGTCCACCTGCAGCCAGTACGTGATAGAGAAGTGGCAACAGGACAAACACTCCATGGGGGCATTTGCTGCCTTCACCCCTTACCAGTTCGCCGACTACTCGCGGGCTCTCTTCGAGCATGAGGGCAGGGTGCATTTTGCAGGAGAACACACGGCTCAGCCTCACGCCTGGATCGACACCTCCATGAAATCGGCCATCAGGGCTGCGAGCAACATCCACCACGACAGCGGCGAAGACCCGAGGCTGAGCGAGGAGGGGGAGCGGGAACAGCCGGGGATTTTCCTGCGGAAGGAAGATCTCTGAGCGGCACCACCAGCACGGTTTGAAGGCCCTTTCGGTGGGGTAAATCGGTTTTTGTCCAAGCAAAGGCAGCAGAAGAATGTCAGCATCACGGCGTTAAAGAAAAAAATGAAAGAGCACTGACTGTCAGAGAGGACTGTCGGCGTCCTGGTTAAATGCTTGATGAGTACACAAGGGAATACTAAAAAAAAGTAACATCTAAGTAGGTTTCACGACTCTGATATCACCCTAGCTCAGGCACACTGCAACAATTTCTAATTTATTTATGTACCAAGTACTTCAGGAAATGACTAAATTGGAATAAATTGGGTATTTCTCAGTTCCTTGTGTCTGAGGTGCCTCCATCTCTTCACAGAGAGGAGCGTTGGCACGTGTAAGTCATCTCACCTCGCTTCTACCTTTTAGAAACTCATCACCCATCACCTGGGTCTTCCTCCCCTTCCAGAATTTGAGAGATAACTCATTGCTTCCAAGACATCCTCTCCTTTGCATAGCCCAGCACAACCACTCCTAAGCCCCACTGGTACCAGTCAAGATGCGATCCTGATCTCTGACCTCCATGGTTTCTTCTACCCATCTCCCATCCGGCTGAGCTCCAGGCACGGCCAGCACCAAGTTATAGAGATAGATTTAACATCATAAATATACAAAGCAAGTCCAGAAGCAATACAAGCTGTGCACCGGGATGTTGACAGCTTTTACTGGAGTTTCTGCCCTCACCAGTAATTGTTGCCCTCAATTTCACAGTCTTGGAAACTCAATTTATGCTGCAGGTGTTGTTTTTTGTTTTTTTGTTTTTTTTTTTGGTTTTTTTTTTTTTTTTTTACAGAGCGTTGGAATGATATTGATTGATAAGCAAAAGAAAAAAAAAAAAAACAAACAGCTGTCACATACATTACATCAGACCTTTGCTGCCATCACTTAGCTGCTTTGCATACAATTAATCTTGCTTCCCATGAAACGCAAACCTGCAAATAAGTTGCAATGCAGCAAAAAATTGATCCAAAAGGCCACAAGCACCTTCTTAAGCTTAGAACAGAGCCGGTCTCAATGTGCAGCATCAGCTGCATTGGAAAAAATACAGGGCAAAATTCGAAGCATTGCAAAAAGAGAGGATAGAAAGTTTTTACCTGCTCGGTCACCACATCACCTCTGACTTTGGTCGGTGGCAATCAACACTCATTAGCAGCATCTCCCCTCTCAGAGGCATCATTAATGATTTTATAAGGGAGGGGGAAGCAAAAGAACACCCTCCCTCGTCCCTGGGTGGGCTTGAACCACCAACCTTTCGGTTAACAGCCGAACGCGCTAACCGGTTGCGCCACAGAGACATGCCAAAAAGGCTCAAAAGAGACAAAAACGATGCAAAGGTCAAATTTCAGTAGTTTTCCCCAAACAGGACAGCGTTATCTGCTATTAACACCCCAACAGCGGTAAAAAATAAATAATAATCATTAAAATAAAAAAGAGAGAAAGAGCTGGAAAGACATCCTGGGTGAAAAAAGAAAAGCAACATCAATTTCCAACCCGTTCTGCATAAAATCATTTGCATGAGGCT